>NC_142508.1:62711515-62863030 GCF_057876585.1 Rhinolophus sinicus | reverse complement strand
CCTACCCCAGAGTTTGGCTATTTCTTCGATCATGAAAGGTGGGGAGAAAAGATTCTCGTGGATTGCTACTCACTAAGTCGAGTCCCCAGAGACTTGAAATCAATGGGACTGACCCAGGCCACTCTGAGAGAGGTGGGTGCATTCCTCTTTCTTGCCATGTCTGGTTGCATTTTCCGTGGACCCAAGTCTGCCGTTTTATTCTGTCAATGTCTGACGTCTCCATAACAACTTCAGAAAGAAGTGAAAGTCAGACAAGTCCACATGTGGCCATGACAAGGCGCCAGGTGGCGTGTGGCTGGGGTTGCATGTAGCTGATGTAAGTGGGGCAAAGTGTGGTATGTGAAGAATCCAGGGGCTCCAACATAGTTGTGCAGCCCTTCTTGGAGGCCTGTTGAAACCTTTCCACACTTGAGCCTGTCCCACCTTTGTCCCAAGATAAGAACTTATCTCCATTTTTTCCTCTCAGATGCTGTCATGTTTTGCCTCCAGGCTGAGGTAATTCCAGCGTGCACTATTCCTTCTCCTGTGCTTCCTGCTTCCCTCTGAGATAACGTGTGGGACTGAGAACCTGTTAGGTACCTTTACTGTGTGTGCTCCCTGCTTTCTAAATCTGACTGTGGCCATGTTGAAGGAGATAGTCATTTTCCCTGCAATTTATGTGTAACAATCTTCCTGAGCATGATTCAAAATTATACACCCGCATCAGTGTCAGTGAGTGGTGGCATGTCATAGTGCAGTGAATAGGAATACAGGCTCTGAAGCCTGGCCCACCTGGGTTCAAATGCTGGCTCTGACATTTATTAGCTGTCCGACCTCAAGCACATGCACTTAACCCTCATGACTCATCGACTTTACCTGTACCATAGAGAATAATTGTACCTCCTTCTTGGGGTCATTGTGAGGATTGAACACATAAAGGGTTAATGAGAGTTCTGTGCCCATGGCAAGCCTTCAATAAGTTTGGCTATATTCCAGATTTTCTAAGGAGTCTCAGCTACATTGTTTTGGTTTGAGATGAACTGGTCTTTCAAAGACCTAAGATGTTCAGTCACTCAAGGAGATGAGTAATGAACACATCCATGTCTTCAGGTTGTACCTCACTTGGCAGCCTTTAAACACAACCTTACATAAAAACTGTCAACCCATGACTCAACCCTTCACAGCCTAGTATTATTTAAGGATATAGAGACTCAGGAAATGGAAATATTGGCATAAAATTTCACAAAAGGATTTCATGTCAGAATTCTTATTGGTTCCTCTGCTTCACAGAGACACAAATTGCAGAATTCTCATGTGGGCTCCCTGTAAAAACCAGAACCTTGCTACAGTGTCAAGGTGGTCTAACAGCTCTGCAATCTCCAGCGTGACTTTCACCAACCTCTTGACCCTCAGCTGCCAAACTGGGATGATTCATGGCATGCCTACCTCACAAGACTGTTGCAAGCAAGAAAGAAATATGTATGGAAACATAATTATTGTTACTACGATACACACAGCTTCCATTAAATAATCTATCTTGAAATCAATAGTGACACTTTTTAAAATTAATTACTTTATTTATATTTATGCAGAATATTGCTAAATACCCTTGGAGTAGTCCATCCCTCCCATCTCGTTGTCCAAGTTCAACCCTTTTCCAAAGTAAGCCTTCCTTTTCCTAAAAAGCCATCCCTGCACATACACCACAGACACGACATTACACTTTCACTCTTTTGTACTGTTAGCCCACTTACTACTATATTTTGCATTTGCTTTGGTATTTGAGCATCTGTTCCAGGAGTCAGTCAGCAGATGTTTTTCTATAACTTTCCAGACAATAAATACCGTAGGCTTTGTGGGCCATACTGTCTCTGTCACAACTACTGAACTCTGCTATTGTAACACAACAGCCGTATACACAGTATGGCTATGAATGGGCAAGGCAGTGTTCCGATAAAACTTTATTTACAAAAACAGGTGAAACCAATGGTCTGTATTGGCACCTACTACTCGAGAGCTTGTCTTTGTTGTTCAGCGTCTTCATCTGTGCCTGTTTTGTCTACCCAGTTAGATGGTCACGACCTCACAGACATGAGTCTTTATTAGGTATTTGCAATGCCCGATTCCCCTCTACTTCTGGGCCAAGAAGTTGGTTCAGCTCATAGTTGTTGGATTAAACTGTCTCGTGGGAAAATTGTGTATTTATTGGGAATAAATGAATTTAAGCAGCCAAGCCATGCTGAATGCCTTGAAGAGTTAAATGAGGGAAGAGACGTGTTGTCTCTGTGGAAGGAGAGATGGCCATCTGCATGTCAAATCCATGAGTGCAGGAGAAACTTTGCCCACTGATCTCTGTCAAGTCCTGGGGGGAAAGCGATGGAAAACACCTGAAGGCCACATGTTTCTGGAATCCGAGCTCTGTGCATGAATAATGCCACGTAAGACGAGGAACGTGGGCAGCCCGACTCTTTCCTGAGGGTGTAGATATAACTCTGAATTCACAGCTATCATTCTTTAGAGGCAACTCTTTTATCATTATCCTTCAATTTAGAATAATTTCACTATTGTTTCCCATGTAGATTCATCTGAAAATGAATATTTTTATTTATGGAAATATAATACTCCAGGGGCCCGTAGAATAGTGGTTAAGAGCAGCAGGGTCTGGAGTTACACCTAATTAAATCTATGAGCCTTTGAATAAGTCCCTGAACCTCTCTAAGCCTCAATGTTCCCTTCAGTGAAATGGGAATTTTCGTGAGGGTTAAACGAGACCATGTATCTGAGGAACTCAGTATAGGGTTCAGGTTCAGAGTAAATATTCAATAATTATTAGCATCCAGTAATAGCAGAAGTAGTAGCAGTCAAAGTCACAGGAGTAAAATGTTTCTTTAAGCATAGAACTACCATATGACCAGGAGGAGTTCCATTCCTAGGCATGTTCCCGAGAGAAATGAAAACCTACATCCACACAGAAATTTGCACACAATGTTCATAGCAGCATTATTCCTAATAGCCAAAGAGTGGAAAAACCCAAATATCCATCAACTGGTAAATGGATAAACAAAATGTGGTCTATCCTTACACTGAAATATTATTTGGCTAAAAAAAGCAAGAAAGTACTGATACCTGCTACAATATGGATGAACTTGGAAAACATTATGCGAAGTGGAAGAAGTGAGTCACAGATGACCATATATTATATGAGACCATTTATATGAAGTGTCTAGAATAGGCAAATACAGAAAGCAGATTAGTGGCTGCCATGTCCTGAGGCAGAGGGTCGGGGAGAATGAGGCGTGATTGGTAATAGGAATGGACTTTCTTTGGGGGATGAGAAAATGTTCTAAAAATAGATAATGGTTATTGTTGCACAACTCTGTGAAATACGAAAACCACTTTTGAAGGGTTAGTTTTATGCTATGTAAATTATATCTCAATAAAGCTGTTTTGAATGTCTTTACCACATCTCCGTTATCCAGTCATCCTTCAAAGGACACTTTGGTTGTTTCCATGTCTTGGTCACTGTGAATAATGCTGCAATGGACATAACACACAATGCAAAATATAGATGATGTTTATAGAAATGTACACTTGAAACCTATGTAATTTCACCAACCAGTGTCACCAAAAAAATTTAATAAAAATTTAAATATGAAATAAAAACAAAGATTTTTTTAAGGCATTTCCTTTTTTAAAAAAGTAAATTAAGTTACCTATTCTCATCAAAAATTAATCTGTAATATATATCTTTTCTCCCTTGATATGAGCTAGAAGTTTATGGTTGGAGAATTCTACACTCACAAAAAAATGTGTTATGTATAGATATATTTTTAAAGTAGATAGTTATTAGTTAAGTTCATACATCCATGGTGTTTAAGTGTATTCACCAAGAGGACGTAGAGATAATCTTCATTTATAAATCCCAGTTAGTTATAAGAATTTTTCAGAGTCAAGAACTGTGTGTTGAGGGCCTACTAGGTGCTACACGCTACCTTGGACGTAGAGACATAGGATCCTGAGAACAAGATCTTAGGCTCATGAATTTATGGGTTCAATCATTCTTTGTACATCATATCAACCAAGATGATTTGGTCATGCTCCACTTTTCTGTAGTTCATTTCATAAGAACAATGGGATTTTTCCCAAATGTAAATCATATTATCATCTTAAATCTGCCTTTTCAATCCCTTTTCCCCAGGGGCACACCACCCCCAATTAAAAATCACAGTTCTGGATTCAAGAAGTTTGAATAAATTCAAGATTCCTAAGTTTTACATAAAGAAGTTCACCAGGCCATAGATGGATTGCATTTTCTCACTTGAGGATCTGCAAGGAAAGGGGGATTCTCAAATTTTTATGAACAGGAGAATCCCCCAGAATCTTGTTTAGCATGCAGATTCCCAGGCCTTAGCAGCAAAAAGTCGGGCTCAGCAGGTGTGAGATGGAGCCCAGGAGACACAGCACCCCAAGTCACTCTGACGCAAGAAGGCATGAACCACACTTTGGAAAATACTGACTCTCAAAGGCTGGAACCCAGTGCATTGCCAGGTGTTTATTGAGCGCCAACCTTAAACCCGCACCATCTAAGCACATTGGGTGGTACTAAGACATACAGCCTCCTTTCCAAGGAGCACAAAATCAAGTCTGGAAGACTAGAGAGACACAAGCATGATAACTGACTGCATCCTGGGCACGATCAATAGCAAATAAGTGACTGAGACCCTCGGGGCTGTAGGAATTCAGAAAAGTCAAACCACTCCTTGGGCCCAGGTGGTTGGAGAACTTTAGGGAGGAGAGGAGTCACTTAGTCCTAACTTTAAACAGTAGTTGGTTTTAAAGAAGAAAATAGAAGAAGGAGCAGACAACAAGGGAGATTTGTCTCAGAGCAGTTGACTATAGTACGTTTACATGAGGAAAGAAAGAGGCTCAGTCGGTAAAGCAGAGTGAAGCCAAATTCTGGAAGGCCCCAAATGCCTGGCCAAGGGACTGGGACTTTACCTATAGAGTGTGGGGACCCACTGAGAACTTTTGAACCGGAGAGTGGCAAGCTGAGATCAGTGCTGGAAAAGGGTTAGTTTGATAATAAGTCACGGTGAGCATTTTTGGAATGAAATAACACATAAATAATGGAGCAATAGCACGATAGAAGCAGAATCCAGAATGGATTGGAACAAGAGGAGACTGGAGATAAGAGAACCATTTGGAGGGTCTAGGAACCTTCCCCCACAGCAGCCTTCCCTCCCCCCCAAAAGAATAAGCATGCCATGACAGAATTCCTACTCTACTTAAAAGAGTAAAGCAATACTCATATCCTTTCTTTCTTGCACTCAGGATAAGAAAGATGCCGACCTGAAAGAGGCCATTAGGGAGTGAGATTATGATAGCGGTAATAAGTGACATGAAGATCGAGAAAAGGATTTAATCTGCTTCAGCCATTAGAAAAAAATGACTGTGGGCTGAGGAAGAGAAGGGGATGGAAAACCACGACTGCCAAGCCCTGTTTGGAGTTCTCAACATGAGGACTTTGCTCATGAGAGCTAGAATGAGAAACCCCGATTCCCCTGAAATTGGTCCACAAACACATTAGAAGCAACCGTTACAAATGACCACAATGGCTACTATGGAAAACTTGGGAAGACTCTTAACCAGAACGAGAGAGTTGTCATTGTGTAATAGTTAACAATCATACACCCAAACCATGCCTTATGTTTAAGGAACAATGTCCCTAATAATAGAACTTAAAGGAAAAAAGCTTTTGCCATGTAACAAACCACCCCAAAACAAAATAGCTTAACGCAGTGAGCCATGACTCACAATTCTGTGGGTAGGCTGGGACTTTACCTATAGAGTGTGGGGACCCAGTGAGAACTTTGAACAGGAAAGTGGCAGGCGGAGATCAGTGCAGTAGAAGAATTAATTCAATGATAAGTCACTGTGGCACTGTGGGCACCTGGTCTGAGCTGGCGTGACTGAAATGGATAAACAAGAATGGGCTCACTCTATGGCTCGCAGTAGGCTCAATGTCAGCTGAAGTGATTCTCTCACCCTTCAACAGATAAGCCTAGGGGTCTTCACATGGTGGCCTCAGGGTTTCAAAGGGCAGCAAGAAAACCAGCCTGAAAGCATAGGCATTTTTCAAGCCTCTGCTTGTGTCACATTTGCTGTTGTCCCATTGGCCAAAAAAAGTCACACGACCAGACCACAATCTGTGGAGGCACTGCTTGAGAGCATAGATAAAAGAAGGGAGGATGTGTGTGACCAGTTTTACTACCACAGCAATGTAAGTCTAATACATCATGCATCTCTAAAGGAAGTGGCGATCATCTGCTTCATTCTGCTTAAAGGATCTGGAAGGATAGCGGAAAATATGGGGCTTACGCTGTACTTGTCTGAATGTGAATATTTGAACTGTTGTGAAAGAAATTCATAAATATATATTACTGATGATAAAGCTTTTAAAAGGAGCAGAGGGGTGGGAAAAGGAGGGAGGGAGGGAAGGAGAGAGGGAGGGAGGAAGGGAGAGAGGAAGGGAGGGAGGAAGAGAGAGAAAGGGAGGGAGGGAGGGAAGAAGGGAGGGAGGGAGGAAGAGAGAGAGAGATAAGGAAGGAAGGAGAGGAAGAGAGAGAGGCAGGGAGGGAGGGGAAAAATATCTTTCTTAGCATATCCTATTTCATTACTTTGCATTGACAGAACATTACCAATCTTGTAAAGATTCCAAACTTTTTGATTGTCATTCCTTGTACAATAGCGTCCTATCTCCTACACTCCTACATGGGTCGGATTTCAGCCTGTGCAGAGGTCCCGGCTGTGTAAGTCCAGTGCAGTTTCAGAGAACAGCAGCCCAAGTTTTTACTCCATGAGGTGGTCAATGCTTGGACTACTGGCCCAGCCTTTGAAAGACTGAAGACGCAGACGAGCAACGCCCCATTCTTAGGACATAATTAATGTGCTGTTAATTTTTTTCATCAACAAAGGATTACCAAAATACCACATGATTTCCTTCAAAAATGTGACCCTCCCTTTCCTGTCTCATTTTTCTTTTCCTGGATCTGAACGTGGTTTCCATTAGCCTCATGAAAATAGTTATTTCTGTTCATTTTCCTCAACTTGTCTCAGTTCCGTGATCTCAAGGCGTCCAGAAATGCTAAAGCAAACTATTAGGAGACATTTAAGGGGCTGCTTCTCACTCAGAGCTCTTCTCTAAAACACTTCTCCTGCTTGTGAGGCCAGTGGCTTCCTCTGCATCCCACAGCAAACCTCCTGGTGTTATAAAAAGCCAACTAACTAAATAATGCCATAGGAATCTTAATTACTAGGGTCATTTAGCCAACAACATTACACAGTTTTTTCCTCTCAGAATTCAAGCATTTAAAATTACAAATATCCCATCCAATTCACATTTAATTACCACTGTTCAAACTTTAAGAACTTTTTCGTTTTCAATTATGTAAAATTGGAAATAATGAACTACTGCTAAGGGATAGCCAATTGACTCCTTTTTTAAGGGGGAGCAGGAAAGTGTATAATTGTTGTCTCTTCCTGATCAAATTTCTGTTGTTGACTGGCTGTTTCTTTACCAAACATCCCTAAATTCTCCCCATTTTTCATCAATCAAGAATGAAGTTAACCTGTGATGAGTCTTGATGTGTGAGTTGTCCGTAGAGATCGTAGTTTCCAGCACAAAACCCCATGTCTGAGAGCTAAGCTGATGCAAGCTTGACAATAGCAGAGGGCATTCTAAGCAAGTACCACCATGGAAAATCCAGGACTTAACAGTCACCATCGACCCAAACAAACTGGGAGCTACTCCACACCATCTGTTGGGTGAGGAAAGGGAACTGAGGTTGGGGGCAGCACCTTTGAGGCTTCTCAATGATCCCACTCGTGACTTGTCCTACTTCCTGTGAAAGGCTGGACTTCAGAGTCAGGCACATCTGGCCATACTGTGGAAACGTGGCTGCTGAGAAGGTAGGGCTAGGAGCAAAGTCTTCCTTCAAGGGAGCACAGCCTACTTGAGAGCTGTCCCCTTGAAATAATGGTGGATTCATGGTAGCGGTCCTCTGAAAATCCATTTCAGTTTGCTTTGCAATCTCGTCCATTGCCTCTAATGATTATCTTTTAAAAAGAAAAAAAAAAACAGTTTCCTTGAAAAACAGTACTTGAAATCACTTCTTTAAATGGGAACTACCCACCTACCTATCAAGGTAGGTCTTTATAACGAACTTGAGTTTTGCATTACCATAAAAGAAAGTTTTATATATTTGTGTGTGCGGTGTGGTATATACATGGTATGTGTGTGTGTGTGTACAAATATACTTTATATAATGACAAAGATCTAAAATAGGTGTGTTTACCATTATGTCATTAGCATCTGCTTGAAATAGGCTGGACTTTGTCCCCGCTGGCAAATCTGTTTACAGAGAAAGCTGAGGGATTGGGGTAAGGACTTTATTTTCACTCAGCTTTCTTTTTGGAAACAAGAGTCCTTGTGTCTGGGAGATGCTCCCAGTTTCATGTAGGAAATACATCCTTCCTATCGACAATGAAAACCTAAAGCTCTAAGGGACACGTACGCTTACATGTGCTGCTTTGGCTTTAGAGCACGTGGAACCGTTTATTAGGGTTATATGTGTCAACTGAGAAAAACATCCTTCTTTATCTTCAGGCTGGAATTCTATACATGCTTCTTCATGTCCACAATCTTTCAGCTCGTTTTTTTAAATGGCCTTACTACACACATCTCCCCATTCTTCACCCACCTTCAGTATTACGAGCTTTTCTAAAGGTTGAACATTTTGTATCTAGTTACACCATTTCCCCAGAATGTATTTCTATTTACCAGAATCTCAAATTACCATGGTAACTATCAAGAGTCCCGAATGTGTGTGTCACTTTTTCTGTACTTAACCTACGGCAGAGCCACCGCAAATGGCCACAGAGATTACATAAGAATTACATCCAGGGCTGAGAAAAGACCCACCGTCATTAATTTCTTTCTATTTTAGTGCATCTTAGGGGAGACTGAATGGCAAATGTAGGGGGATAATAAAATTGTCAGCACAGCCTCTTGTTATCTCACAGGCAGAGAGCGACTGCCCAGTGGCTGTGTGTGCCCAGTCCGTGGTGCGAGAGAGAAGGGGAAGTGCTGAAAAACGGAACAGGAAACAGATGGGAGATGTGATCTCTCAAAACTCCCAAAATTCTGAAAAACCTCAAACCAGTCTGGTGGCTTGAAAATTAGGACAAAAGTGAGATCTGTGTACTTCCCAAAGAGAGGCCAGCTGAAGCAGGCACAGTGAGGAGTCGTGTCACATGGACACCAAATCCAACTGGCTGCCGCTCAGCGGTACCAAAGGGAAGTGAGAAACTAGACCAGGACTGAGTTACCCTGCTCGAGAGCCGGGGAGAAGGCATCCACTCGTGCAGTGACAGCCTCAACTCCGGCTTCACGTTGGCAGCTGAAATCTCTGTAATCATGGCATTTGGAGTTAAGAATACTTCTTTCTTTACTAAGACTTAAGAGATACTCAGAGGAATTAAGCTCGTAATAGTGGCCAGAGGAAAAGGACTCAGTCTTCCACATCTGCAGCCTTTCGGGCTCACGTGAGGGAAAGAAGTTATCAGAGTCTGGATTAAATGGGTCATTTTCCGTGACCCCCCCGTCAAGAAACATCGAAGAATCTAAATGGCTTCGTTAAAATTCATCCGTAGGTGCAATGATTTGTCTAAACATGATTCCTACTCCTGAGTTCAGAGCTCAGGGAGAAATTGTCATGGTGATTGTTTTCCACTGTTGGACATTGGACAGAGTCTCCAGGCTTGAACGTCCCTTTTCTGTGCAGGTTTGGCAAGTGTGCTGGTGGGGGTCGGGGGAGTGATTGCTCCCTAACAACCAGAAAGTTGAACCTGCTTCCTGAAGAGATGCTAAAATCTGACAGTCCAGCTGACCTCCTCCTAACAAAGCCTGAGAGCAGAGCCATCCAAAAATCCCAGACACCCCTCCCCCTTCCAGGCAACTGCATTTCACTTGTGACCTTGTACAGCCTGTGGTCAGGATAGAGCCTTTGAACACATCTCCAGAGCTGCAGCGATTAGAAAGTCTTTGATTACTCAGCTCAGCTGGTCCTCCCTTCTCAGTATTTCTCTTCACCCCTCCCCCAGCCCCCTTCACCTCACCCAGTAGCCCAGGCCCGTTTTCTTCTATTTTTTTATGTTGTTTTTTTTTTAAAGCAACCAATTTTCCCCCCTCTGTTTTCATTTTCCTATAGCATCCTAAACCTCAAGATACGGTTAACACTAATCCTGATTTATTTAGGGTTTATCTGCATTATTAATTCTGATCACACACACACAAAAAGGGCTCCAGGCCCTAGTTTGTATACAAAGTTTGGGTGTTTGTGAAAGGGGCCAGCAATCACGGAAAAACGTATTTTCTTTAGATAGCTTTTAAATCCAAACAACTTTCTTTTCTAGTCTGAAAATATTCCTAGAGATGGGTCCCATCCTTAACAATTTCATTTATTATTATTTTTCCCCCAGTCAATATCCTTTGAAGCTGCTTCCTGCGTTAATCTGGACTTAATATGGATTTAAACATTTACAATGGAAAATAATTTGGGTTAAAAAAATAATCTCCTTTGATAAAGCTAGAAAACCCCCACAACTATCACCATCTCTGACAACCAGGAATGGAATGAGATTCTTGAATATGCATAATGAAGAAAAGGAAAAGCAAGACTAACAGGGTGTATGTTATATTTTATATTTGTCAGCTGTTATGACTGACTGGAGTTGAGTGATATCCAGGCTCTTGACTTGTTGTTTGAATGAATTCATCATCACTCGGAACATACGAACAGTTATTTGGTGCCCAGGATATACTAAAAATATCTTCCATTGGAGTGAGAAGCCTTTCCCTCAGAGGTAGCAGCCTGCATCCATCACTCACAGAGGGGCTTCTCAGTAACTAACAAGTCCCAGCTCCCTTCTCACCCATCCTTTCCATTTTTACATTTTTCAGTCTATTAGCTTGCATAATGCTGGAAATAGAAAGTTTACATTTCTTTGGGTAGGCCCTCTGGCAAGGCCAGTGTTATCAAGGGAATTCTTCCTGTATTTAATTCAAGGAGCTCAAGGGGACTGGAATATTTTCATGGGAATTTAAAGGAATTCAGATTAGACCTCCAAGTCTACTTTGTCAGACCTCAACACTTGAAGCAGACCTAAAAGCATTTGATCCCTTGAGGACTTGCCGAATGAGGCTAGGCTGAATCCAAGAAGTGCTCCTTTTCCAGGGTTTGAAAATAATGTGGCATAGGAGCCTTTATTCCTCATGGCTCTGCCCATGGCAGACATCACCAATCAATCGCAAGATCCTTTCATCCTGAGTCAGGAGGCAGCCTCTGTTTCATTCTCAACACAATGCCCTGTGAGCCACCTGCAGTGGATCCAATTTGGGACATACATTGAAAGCTATTTGCCATTCCTGCTTGTCCTGCTCTACTCCTGGAGACTCTTGACTGATCTCCTAGATTTCAGCATTTCCCTTTAGCCTGTCTTGTGCACTGCTGCTGACTCCTTTTCCTGTTCTTGATCATATTGGCCCATTGTGTTGGGGACAATGCCAGAAAGACTATAAAGACCAAGGGCATGGTCCTTTTGACTGCTGTAGCTTCCAAAAATCACTGGTACAACCAGGCAAATTGGAAACCTTTGCTCAGAAGGAGCCACCCCACTCCTTTTCCTGAGTCCCAGAAAGTCTGTCTCCTGTGGATTTCCTTCCATTTTTCCCTCAATTACTAGGACCAGGATGTAGTGTGGCTAGGATAATCTTCTAATCACTTTACCTCTCAGAACCAATTATATCAGACTCAGAGCCTTCCCAGAGTTTTCAAGGCCTTCCTCCAACTTGCCTCTGACCATTTCACTAGGTTCATTCCCCTTCAGGTCCTTGTTACATCGGCCACTTGCCGTCCTCCACATGTGATGTTTCTTTTCCATCCAGGAAGCCTTTTCCAATGGCCACACACTCTCCTTTCCCTTCTGTCTGCCCCAATTACCTGACTCTCACCTTTACTCTATGTCCCTTACCACTTTTTGTCTCTGTTATACATTTTGTTTTAATAATACCTCTTTCTAAAATACTATAAGTTAATTGTAGAAATCTTAGAAAATAGATATACGAAAAAGAAGAATATTAAAATGACTTATAATTTCATCAGGATATACACATTGATGTGTATGCTTCTAACTCTTCTTATGAAATATTTCTGGATTTTATTGTAAAAAATATACATACACTTAAAGTGAGTGAGTTTTATAATTTCTTATATAAAAATTATACCTCAATAAGCTGATCATATATCTATATGTTATGCATAGAAAAGAGTATATGTAGTGTGCATCTGAATTTTATATGTATTTTAAACAAAAATATGAGTTTTATATTTTATGTACTTTATTGAAAAGTCTGTAAACTTTGTTGTTTGTAAACTTTTAGTTCCTAAAACACATAGTTGAACAATCTTTGGGCATATTCCTATATTTCCAGTATTCCAAAGCTGTATCAATATGTTTGCCAATTCTTTTTAAAAAGTTATTAACACCTTTATTGAGATATAGGTTACATACCAAGCAATTCAACAAAGTGTACAACTTAATGGTTTGGGGTATATTCACAAGGTTGTGCAACGATCATTACATTCAATTTTAAAACATTTAGTCAGCCCAAAAGAGAAACCCCATACCCACTGGCATCATTCCCACTCCTATTTCCCTCCAAACCCCTTTAGCCATAGACTACCACTGACCTATTTCCTGTCTCTATGAATTTTCATGTTTGTGGACATTTTATATGAATGGATTCATTCAGGATGTGGTCTTTTGTGACTGGCTTCTTTCACTTAGCATGTTTTCAAGATTCATCCATATGTTTTAGCATTCCTTCATTACTTTTTATTGCCAAATAATATGCTATTGTTCTTTGTTAATTAAAGTTTACTGAGGTGACAATTGTTAGTAAAGTTACATAGGTTTCAGGTGTACAAATATATGGTGACGGAAAAAGAACTGACTCTGGGTGGTGAACACACAGTGTGATAATATTCTATTCTTTTCAAGAGTTTCTGTTTTTGTTT
Source organism: Rhinolophus sinicus (assembly GCF_057876585.1). Taxonomy (NCBI): domain Eukaryota; kingdom Metazoa; phylum Chordata; class Mammalia; order Chiroptera; family Rhinolophidae; genus Rhinolophus; species Rhinolophus sinicus. The sequence continues at coordinate 62,849,915 of NC_142508.1, read as the reverse complement.
TTGTGATGTTGATGTCTGTATTTTACCAAATTGAGTGGCCCTCACATCTCCCATCTGTGCACCCTCTGATTGTTTCAGTGATTATTTTTCGTAGGATTCTACTGAATTTACAAAGAAATCCAGTTCAATTCAGTTCAACAAATACATATTGAGTATTGAAATGTGCAATATTATTTGCTAGAAAATGCTGGGTATACAAAGATGAATGGACACAGCCTCTGTTATATAGAAGTTACAATCTATTTATAGCAACTCATAAGAGCAAATCATGTCTGTGAGTCACTCTGATACTTTGAGCCTTTACATAATCTTTTATTTTATATTATTTGGATGTAGACATATATTTTTTCAAGTTTATTTCATATGGTTATACCATGCTATTCTGTAAGCCACCCAAAAACAGGAACTGTGGGTTCTGTTTCTTTTCTATTATAATAACTACAGCAGCTACTGTATGCTGTACATTTATTTTATTTGATCTGCAAAACAATCCCTATTGTTAGGCAACTATTGTTATTTTCATTTGTTGATGGGGAAACCGAGGCTCAGAGTGATAAAGCAGCTTGCTGAAGGTCATTCGTCTGGTGAGGGTGGTCATTGGATCACACTAGCCCCCACCCGTAAGGAGGACATTCTTAAAAGCCAATAGATGGCATTGTCCACCTGCCACTCTGGTGAGCAGAGCTGCATCTTAGTCTGGGCAACGTGAAGTAGTTTCTGGGGCTGAAGGATAAAGTGAAAAATTCACAAGTCTTCATCCCGTGGCATTGATGGTTGTGTCCATTGCATTGTTCTCTTGACAATGGTGGAAAACATAACTCCCCAAAGAGCTCTCTCTGCTTAGTACAAGAAATCATTACATGTCATCTTTGGAATTTACCACTTTGGAATCAAACTTTAGAAGATACACTTAGGGATAATAAAGTAGGACCCTTTCCATCCCCCAAAATGTGCCATTTGATAGAGCAGCATGACAAATGGCAGGATGTGAGAACTCAGGCCTCCCATTTTGGGCTTCGAGAACTGTCCGAATGCTTTCACACTTGACTATACGATGCTGTCATCTTCAACAATAAAGCAGGTAGGTTACCTCCATGTGTCTACATATCACAATGAAGACACTCAATAAATATAATAATAGTTATTGTTTCTTTCACATTCGCTGACAGGATTAAAATCCCGGTAAAGAGACCTTAAGGTCTAATTACTTTGTAGGCATTGAAACCAAACTGCTAGTTGAAAAATTAATTGTGGAGCATCGGAGATGGAGCAGTGGGAAGTTGTTTTGAGCAGTGGTGTCGCTCTGAAACTCCATGTAGGATGTGGAATGATAAACACCAACGCAAACTGCCTCAAGTGGCGGAGGGAGCAGAGCCTAGATGTGCAGCTGGCACTGAATGGACTTTAGTTCATTTACTGTTACTCCAGCACACAAAATATGTGTTGAGTGACCAACTGAATTAATTAACCAACAGAAAATGTCGCTAGGGAATATTTAGAACAATATGCAGATGATCTCCGTAGCAGAAATGAAGGCCCAAAATATTAGTAATAACAATTATAATAGTAATTAACATTTACTAAGCACAGGCTATGAGTCAGGCCCTATTTCAAGTGCTTTAAGCACATTTCATTTAATCCTTTCAACAAATTGCGAGGCAAATATTATCCTCATTTTTAAAATCAGAAAATGGAGGCACAGAGAAGGTAAGGAGCCTGCCCAACATCACACAGTTAGTAGTACAAGAAAAGCCCAGGATTTTCCGGACACAGACCTATTTACTATGTCATTCTCTAATCTCTTCAGAGATCCCTGAGTTTCCAGGACCTTAAAGACATATCCAGAGATTATTTAGATCATAGTTTTCAAACTGCTCCATGGAACCATGAAGTTTGCTTCAGAAGTTCTACCAACAATAAAGGTTTTAGGCCAATGAGGATGAGTTCAGTTCCCTGGGAAAATATTTGCTGCTTGAACCTCCTTTGCATATGGGATTTCCACATAACATTTTGTTTTTAAACAGAAGAGAGAGTATTCCGTTGGAATGTGTTAGAGGCCAACAAATGTTTTCTGTAAATGGCCAGATAGTAAATATTGTAGGCTTTGAGGTCCCACTGTCTCTGTCACAATAATCGAATTCTGCTGTTGTAGTGCAAAAACCACCATGGACAATATGTAAGTGAATGAGTGAAGCTGTGTTCCAATAAAACTTTATTAATAAAAGTAGGTGGTGGGCCATAGTTTGCTAACCTCTGGTCTGGGTCATCCCCCTGTGGTCAAGTGGAGTTTGTCTAAACTTTGTAAATACAGTTGTCTTAGTTGCTCACAAAGAGGAGATATATTGTCCAAGACCCCATATTTATTAACACTAATCATCAGAAAGCCTATGCCACAGTTAAAGAGAAAGGAAACTAATGTGTATTGTATATGAACTTTGTGTCGAGTACTCTACATCTGAATGAATCCTCATTGTAACTACATAAGGTGTATGTCATGATCCTCTTTAACAAAGAAGGAAACTGAGGCTTAAAGAGGTAAAAATAGTAACTGGAATCAAGCCAAAATCTCACTATATGCCATCACACCATACTGACATGACTTAAAGACACATCACTTACCCTGTCATCTAATAGACTGGAGGGTCATGGATAAGCCACCCTTAGTTGATTCTTCCCCAGGAAAAACCATTCAAGTTCACTTCAGAACCTCACTTTACTCCCCCTAGATGCTTCACCATCTCTATTAAGTTAGAGACTTAAAGACTAGTGGTACCATTTCTGGATGAGTTTTCCCAAGGCCTAACACAAGAGGAAAATAGCCTTGCAATTTCAGTAAACCGTTCTCCCACTTATGCTTTCTGGTCTCTTCTCGTCCATCTTAGCGGGCTATTGGGGGTTTTATTAAGTGGTGATCCTCCATGATCCATATGTCTTTTATAAAGTTCACATTTTAAGCCTATGCTTCATTCTCTACCTCCTTTACTTGTCTCTCTTGGATTCATACTATGCTGGAAAATTTTGGAAATCGAAATCTTCGGTAACCTCCTTTACTTCAGATATTTAATGGCACTGCTAGTTTGGGTATAGTCCATCAGTAAATAAAGAAACCTAATTTCTTCCTCCTGCCTGGGATAGGTTGAAAATTTGAGGCTTAGTGAGGCCAGAACACTAATCTCTTCCAGAACACACATTCATTGCCTTCTTTCCTGTTTGCCAAAATACCTTGGAACTGAAGGACCTCTTACATCTATTTTAGATTCATTTTGGATTGGTTTCCTTTCAAGAACCAATGAGTCCCATTCAGCTGGAAATAGGAAGTTGGTGTCATCCCACAATCAGTGACAGCATCGCCTCTAGACGCTCTCAGTTCCAGAAAGTACCCATGTCTGTGAGCCACGGCTGCCCATCTCCCCAACCGAACAGTAACCCAGCTATGTGTGAAATGGAAGGGAAATCTATCACATGTGGAAAACTCAGCCATCAATAAGCAGCTTTGCAGGCCTTTCAGTTAGGGACCGACCGCAGAACCAGCTCTCCATCAACAATCAAACAGTCTTTAGCTGCGATCAGCCACTTCCATCACCTCTGAGACTGGCAGGTTTCCAATAAAGCCAATAGCCCCCTCCCCCAGGGTAAGGTCATCAGCAGGAGGCAGGCATTGTCGTTTAGCCCAGCAATTTGACAACAGTGTTAGCTTACACTCTATTACCCAGCAGCTACACCCTGACCCCTGACCCTGACATTGACCTCAGGCGGCCCTCTCCTGAGGTAGACTCTGATCACTTGAGGTGGCTTGCCCTGCTGGTTAGCTTGAGACAAGGCCCATCAGGACCAAGCAAAGCTCCCCGGTCACCCCTGTTCCCAACAGGGGGCTTAAGGCTTGAAGCACCGAAACAAGCCAGCATTACACCCAAGATGGCAAAGGTGAAAGTTCAGAGGCATATCCATCAGCAGCCTGTCACCAAAGGACATGTAAGAACTATGGAAGCTTTCAGCACAGGGATAGCCGTTGTCTCCAGACAGTTCTGCTCCTTAATGGAAAAGACATATCAAAATATGGCTTACAAAATACAAAATAATGGACTGAGATGTACATTATATGAGGGTGTTAGATTGCGATGTACTTTACAGTGGGGGAATTAGATTGAAGTGTTATGCCAGGGTAGTTAGGTTGAAATATGGATTACCCTAGTAATGTTAGCTTGAGATGTGCTTTATAATACAGCTGTTAAATTAAGATGTGCTTTTCTGTGCAGGCATTAGCCTGAGATGTGCATTATAGCAAAATTGTTAGGGAAAGAGGTGGATTCCACTTTGGGAGGGGGGATAAGAGCGAGGAAAACACCTTGTATTGAATATTATTCAAGGTTACGGAACGTCTTCTGCATTACGTGGATCTCAGGAGTTGGATACACAGGGAATGAGAGCATGAAGTATATATAATGATCCTTCCTTTCTTTTTTCTCCTCAGCCAAACAATCTGCCACTTTCCCCACTTTTCCTGGTAGGGACTTAAAGGCCTCCCCCATCAATAAAAACATTAGCTCACTAAACAGCCTGATGGCTTTTCCTTCCCTGGCTTAACCCTTCGGGAGCTGGGGTTTCCTTTGGATTTGTAAAGATATTGATCCCAGATAATGTTTGCCTTTCTAACTCTCTCTTCCCTGGACTTGATGGATAGGTTCAGGGCTACATCTCGGCAGCCAACTCACCGCAGCTACCCAGGGAAAGGGGAATGGAAAGCCAGGCGAGTGTTCAGTAGTTAACACCATTGGAATGCCTTCCCTGGGATGGACAGGCAGAAAGGCAGTGGCTGGGGAAAAATGCGGGGGCTACAGTCACTTTCAATCAGCACCGTATTTCACTTTCAATTTTCCTCATTCTTGCCCTGATCCCTCTACCAATATTTCTTTAGTTCAACTTAGAGCGTTGTACAAGTTCTAATTAGTATCAGATGCTGTCTTGAGGTTGGGCTGCCCTGAGTTGGATTTCGAAAGACTGCTTTTCCAGTTAAAGTGCTTTTCCACGGCATTATCAACTTGGATGAATACAGGTAGCTGTGTCGCTTGCTGGCCTAGGGGGGATCGACTTGAATAAACCCTCACCCTAGATACAAATCTTACCCAAGAGAAGTAAGTGAAGAGGGATGGAAGCATTATCTCTCTCATTAACACTTGGCCTACAAAGGTTCACCGACCGTCTCCCCAAGTGTTTTTATTCTTTCTTCTCTTCCTTAGCTCGGGAGATATAATTTACAGCCTCCAGAACTCTAGCTGACTGCCTTTGGATGGTGTCCAGCTCTACCGGAATCAGAGAGGTGAGTTCCAGACTTCTCGTTTCTCGGTGAAAGAAAATGTTATACCAGGTGAGTGAACGCAGTCAAAAAGACTAACCTGCCAGACAAGGGCATCAAACAAAACCAAAGGGTTCAAAGGAAATTGCAGTGTTACTAGACACCTCTGCATTGTGCCTTGAGGTGCCAGGAAAGAGGCAAGCGAGCATTTCTGGGTGCGTTTTGTCAGGCTCTGTTTCTCCAGCTACAAAAGTGGATCTGCTGCGAGACAACAGCACTTCCCTCCCCTGGCTGAGCTTGCTATGGGCACAACATAAGACATGTGGCAGAAATATGCTGTCCAGGTAGGAAAAAAAAAAAGCAGTTCCACCCACCCTGGTATGTCTTTGCCAAGTTTAGTCTCTTTGTTGGCATTCCCACTCCTCTCCTCTCTGAGTATTTCCTAGTGAAGTTTGCCTTATTCTCTAGCCTGTTCTTTTCTCTTCTTGGTGTCCATTCCTGCCTCATTTTCTGACATCACATTTTCCTTAAAAATAGGCTCTGAGAGCTATTTCTATCCACTGTCAAGGGATCTGTCCAGCCAGACTCCCACGGGATGTAGGAATAAGTTTAAAACCAATCCTGGAGAAGAAAGGAAAAAAAAAAGGAGTTGGCTTAGTCCCAGATTCCACTTTTACACAAATCTTCTGTTGGGTCAAGTGAGATATTTTGGGCCCCGCCCTACACGAGGAATTATAATATGGTTCTCTTTAAACACTACCTAAAACCCTACCCCAAAGAAGAGACCAAATAGTATCACAGCAAAATTGTGGTGTCCTTGTGGTTACGTAGAATCAGCTTTTGAATCAGTCCCTCCCCCATCACTTAACTGCTTTGTGATTTTGGAAAAAATCACTGTGCTTTTACAAGCCTCAATGTCTCCATCTATAAAATGGGTTTAATGGTAGTTCTGACCTCTCGGGGATATTGTGAATATCCAATGACCTAACGCATATAAAATGCTTATTTTATGCCTGCCACAGAGTAATCACTCAACAAACAGTGGCTGTCAGCTTTATAATTTTATTATCATACCAACAACCACCAGGAGCAATGCGCCGATTTACCACAGGCTCCTTCGGCATTGACTTATCACATATCACACCGACCATCGTGAGCTCTTTAACATATCTGGTTTTACAAACACACTGTATCTCTTAGCCTTGCTCCTTTACCGGACGACGTATGTATGAGGATTTTCTCTGTACAGGAAGAAGGGCAACCCTGCCAATGAGGGGAGAGACAGATTAGAAGGGCCTCAGTGATGGAACATAATCCCTCCCCTGTACTCACTGGTAACTAGCATGATTGTATTTCAAAGGTAACAGTTCATCTCCACTGCGGAGATTGGAGCACAGTCCACAAATAGGGCCTAATGTGATCCGACAGGCCTGATTTCTCTAGCTATGTATTAAAACAACATGCCCAGTGCTGATGGCTCCAAGGTCCTGACCTTTAGCAAGGACTTATGACGTAAGGCAACCTGCCCAGGAGAGCAAGAGGGCCAGAAGGCCAGAGGGACAAGGTCATTGGCTAATGAAGTGGTCAGCATTGAGTTTCTGTCACTCAGCTGGTTACAAGGAAACTGAGAGGGAAGTCAAAGAAAATGGGAACATTAGAGAAACAAAGAGGACCACATTTGAGCTATTGCTCGCCCTGCCTTCTCATGTTGTCAGATGGCAGGGTGGCGACACACAGCTCGTGCGAGCCTTTGTGTGGCCTTTTTACCTACGGATCATGGGCTGGTTGAAAGAGCACTTAGAAGACTCCAACTCAATGTAAATCCCAAGTTAGACTGAAAATAAGCAGATAGTAAACCAGCCTGCTCTTTGGTTCAGATCGACTCCAGACACACGGTAAGGAAAAGTAGTCAAGGGCATGGAGGTGGCTTCCCAACCAGTTCTCTCTGGGACCTGGGCAAACTACCCTCTGAGCTTCAGGGCCACTACCTGGAAAACTGACGGCGAGCCCCAGCTCACAGGGAGGTTGGTAGAGTGTAGATGAGAAAATTCATGCAAAGGGCTTCACGTGGTGCTTGGCACAAAGTCATCACTCAAATGTCAACAGTTACTCTGGATATTCCACGTGCTCTAACGATCTTAGAGAGAAGGTACGGGGCTTCTAAAAAATGGATAATGAGTTGTGAGCTGTAGAATAAGAAGAGAGCTTGTTTGCAGTTCATAGTAGAACTAAGACTGATACCCAGATTTCAGGAGGAGCCTTGTCAGCAGCCTCAGGGTGAATCAAGACCACTGATGGCTTCCGAGGTCCAGAAATGTTTCTCCCGACTGGTGCATCATCACAGCCAGAGTATGACCCAACTCTTGGACGTCCCAACGCCCAAAGATGCAGAAGGTTTCAGTTTCACTTCCTGAATTATTAAAAAGATTCTTTTAAACCTTTTCCATCTCATTTCTAAAAGGGAAACACTAAGGTTTAGGGGAAGAAGCACTGATGGAGAGATGGAGGACCAGCACACTGGTCTCAGCAGCTTGTGGTTTCCCTCAAGTCCCACAGCCACCAATGCCTCAGGTCCCCGGACTAGCCAACTTCCGTTTCCCGTCCACCTCTGCATCACAGAGATGATATGAGGATGAACTGAAAGCACCGATCTGAGCAAGCTCTTGGAGTGTGTAGTGGGGAGAATAAGGTTCTGATGGAAATGATGATCAAATTAGACTGTAGCATCCTGGGAAGAAAGAGTTGGAGCATCACCAGGGCAACCAACCCCTGTTCCCATCCTGACCCAGCTAAACCTCTTTCTCAGGATTCAGTTCCTTGAGGCTTTTCTGGGTTCGGAGACTCCAGCAGAGTAGCACAAATAACCATATGCCATTCAGCAAGGCTGCTCTCTTTTTTCTTTCAAAGATGGACATAGCTTTAAGCTTTTTTTTTTTTTTGGTCTGATTATAATACATAATCTATCTTTAAAATGCAAGCAATTTATCAAAATATAAAGAAAATGAAAGTCGCCCAAAATTCCACTACCCAGAAGCAAACACTTAACCTGGACAATATCCTATCAGATGTTTTTACATCATACATGTGCATATAGATAGGTCCTATTTTATATCAGTGGTATCATATTCTATCCAAAACAATTACAGATTCGCTTGTTCCTTTTCAATGGCTGCATTGCATTCCAGTGTTGGATGTGCCATCAGTTATTTAACAAATCCCCTATGGATGGGCAGTAATGTTATCATAAACAATACTCTAATGAACATCCTTATGCTTGGTGAATCGATTTGTCTCCTTAGGATAAATTCCCACAAGTTGGTATTGCTGGAAAAGCTGTCCCCCTCAACCAGATACTAAGAAGGGTTTACGTGGAGAAGTGAGGAAATAAAAGGGCAATGACTGGCCAAGCTGAAGAGTCCCATCGTCCTAGTGACCCATATCCATTGATCTATGAAGTGATGAAGGAGAGAGAAGGTGTATGTTTATGTTGCTGTGATAAAGCATCATGCCATGAGGTTCTAGAACTCAATGCTTTTTTTAAACTTCCCCACCTCCTACTCTTCTTGCCCAGGTCTTTGCATCCATTGCACTTCATACAGCCTACTCTGCAGCACTCTTTATCCCCTGACACTCAGCCCATCAGCCAGTGGGTTCCATTTTCTCTTGACTGGGTTTTCTTCCTGGTGGCTGTTCTCCATATGGGGCCCAAAAGTTGATTAACAACTTTGGGTAAGAGTCTGCACAGAGAACGGCCAGGCAGTGTGTTGAGTTGGTTGATTACATTGCAATGTTTTAATTTGTCTTAGGACAAATTCTCGTAAGCTTTCCTGAGAAAATCTCCTGTTAGACATAGTCATTTAATTTAAAAACAGTTGGGAGCGGAAGATGAGCTAAGATGACAGATGGAGGAATGCAGATGGGTATGTCTTAGAGGGACTCAAAACACTGAGGATTTGGCATCCAGGGAGACACGACGTTAGCTTCTACTGCTTGTGCACATGGACTTGAGGATTTTCATGGAATCATTAAAATACAGGGATTTTCGCAGAGGACAGGCAGGTTTCATTGTTTTCTCTTGCCTATAAAATTATAATAAGGTCAACTAAAGAAATGGATATCCAACACACACACACCCCAAATCCAGCAAACACAAAAAACAATAATTTGAGTAACCCTGTAGGAAGACAAAACAAAGCAAAAAATAATAACAAGGCTGCTGTTAACAGAGAAGTTTCCTTTGGTCACATTGCCATAAAGATAACTTTTTTAATTCTATGCTTACTCTGGTTTCCTTCAGATTTTCTGGACATCCTAATTTGGCGTTTGTATAATTCAACATCTATTATTGTTTTAGGACCATAGTTATTATTTTAATTATAATTTAAAGCTGCCTAATATACCCAGAGGTCACTGGGCACCTAAAAGAAATAAATAAAAACAACTTGCCATTTTTAAAAGCAGCATGTTTATTTGGAAGTCCCATGAGCTACTCAGCTAAGACATCATAAAACCTTCAAATAAACTAAAACGGAAACAGAATAAAATGTCCCGTCTTAATCTCCTTAGAAGGCAAGCAGGAAAAGGTTGCAGCTAGCTGGATGCTAGCATGAGAACTCTCAGCATGATTTTGTTACTCGGTTCACGAAGGCCCGTGTATGCTTTGATAACCATACTCCATACTGCAGTCTGCATAGTTCTACTCCTAGGTTTGTAATCCTTGAGGCTTGAGTGAAAGTTAGACAATGAGAGCTCAGTCTAGGAAGAAAATTTGTACTGAAAAAGAAAAGGGCATGCTAGAGGCTTGGAAATGCCTACCAACTGACTACCTCATCCAGATGGCTTTGTATGGCTTTCTCTAGTGTAGGTGTCAATAAAGTAGATTCCAGTCTCATTAGCTCCGATATTTTAAGTAGAGAGTTGCTGAAATATCAAAGTCTAGTGATTTCACATTTGGAAGGCTAAAGAAATTTCAAAACACTTCTATAATGTTCCTACATTTGAGTTTCCATAACAGAAAACAGTAAAATCATTTTCAAACCATTTACTGCTAGTATTCTCCATGTAATCAGAGCTGTTATGGTTTGTTAAGCGACAGAATTATCTAGTGGGCAGGAGGTTTATGCTGCTTCAAGACCTTCTAGCTACACGAGTATGCAAATCAGTAAATATTATAGAATCCACTAAACAAGCATGGTCAGGATTTCCACAGGGAAATATCTCTTTCCTCCACTCCCAAGAATGGCTTTAGGTAGTTTAGGGTGACTTTTCTAGGAACCAAAGAGCCGGCCTGTGAAATTTGGGTCAGTTCTAAGAAAAAGGCAGAGAATGGTATCCTCAGAGAGGCAGAAGACAGGCTCCCGGAGATCTCCTTCTTTACTGTGGAAGAAATAGGAATGAAAAGAGAAGAAAGGAAGTTGAACCCCAGAGTGACAAACTCAAATGGCTGCACAGACTAAGCAAAGTCCGTAAGTGAGTGAAGTGGGCATAGTATAAGGCAGTAGGGAAAGGTAGCGACTGCGGAAACCATCCCAGCCCAAAAGGCAGCTGCTGCTCAACTCCAGCTGATGGTTCCCAGACCCTGTGTAACCAGAGTTTTCTATTTTTTCAAGAGAAGTTGGAAATACAGATTTTTTTTTTTTTACTTGAAATATCTCAAATTTTAAATGTTGGCAATAAATTTAATACAAAACCCCACACAACCAAATAAAGATTCTATATGCCGCATTAAACTTACGGGCCATAAGTTTGTAAATTGCATAAGACAGAAGTAAGCAGTTGGGAACTGAAAATAGCAACAGGTTCTGAAGCATGGAATGGATTTTTTTTTTTTAATTTTATTTTATTAAATTTATTGGGGTGACAATTGTTAGTAAAATTACATAGATTTCAGGTGTACAATTCTGTATTACATCATCTATAAATCCCATTGTGTGTTCATCACCCAGAGTCAGTTCTCCTTCCATCACCATATATTCGATCCCCCTTACCCTCATCTCCCACCCCCCACCCCGCACCCCCCTTACCTCTGGCAACCACTAAACTATTGTCTGTGTCTATGAGTTTCTGTTTCTCATTTGTTTGTCTTGTTCTTTTGTTGTTTTTGGTTTATATACCACATATCAGTGAAATGGATTATTTATATTAAAAGAGTTCAAGTCTTGGTATTAGTTCCCATCTATAAAGGAAAATATATCCTTTTTCTTTCCCATTCTATTCAACGTCCTCAAATCTAAAATAACTTTTAATCTGCTTCATCCTTTCTGATTCTCTTTGTAAATACTGGGCTGGTGAATGAACTCAGGGTGTACTGAGCTAGGCAAATGCTTCTGCTCTCTTAACCTTCTGAGATGGGGAAGGATCGATGCATAGAAAGTATTAGTAGAAGGTGGAAAGCTGTTTTGAGCCTATTTGCAAAATTTCTTGGATAGATTATAATACAGTTTATTAGTTAAAGACATTATCCTTAATAACCTTCCATGCATTTCAGCTTAAAAATGTTGATATTCAGAGAGTAGTTCAGTCAGTTTTTACTAAGTAATGCTACAGTAACAAACAACTCCCAAGTCTTAGTGACTTACAACCAAGATACATTTTTCATGCACAGACTTACATGAAAGTATCTCTGCTCCATTTCATCTTACTCCATTTCATTTAAATTGCATATTTGTGTCTTTGCTCCATTTCATCTTTATTCTGAACCCTGGGCTGAAGGAGCAGTTCCTCCCTAGCTTCAAAACAATATCATGCTAGAAGGGAGAAGAGAAACTACATGATGGCTTTTAATGCTTCTGCTCATAAGTAGCATACCTCACTTTCTCTCACATTTTATTGGTGGCCAAAATGAGTCGTATGGCCAAGCCTAGTGTTGATGAGGCAGGAGAAGTATTACCCTCCCACTGGGAAGGCAACATTTAGGAACAATAAAACCATCACCCACAGAGGGCACTGCCTCAGGGGCTTTGGAAGGAAAATTGATGGGGAAGCTCCAGTTGGAGAAACAAAGCTAGTTCCTAGGCTTCATTCTGATCTTGGTAGGGACCATTGAGGTCATTAGAGTGCAGAGTGGTTAAAGCATGGTATATGGAGTCAGACTTCCTAGGTTCAAATCCTGGCTCTACTATTTCTTGGCTATAAAACCTTGGCTATGTTACTTAACCTTTTTGTGTCTCATTTTCCTCATGTAAGCACACCTACCTCATAGAGCTGTTGGAAGTATTCAATGAATTAATGTATATAGATATACCTATGTATATATGGGGGGGAGAGAGAGAGAGAGAGAGGAGAGAGAGAACATAGAACAGTGTTCGGCACATACTATGTATTGACTATTATTATAATGATGATGATTAGAAAACCATCAGCTCAGAATACATCTCAGCCACCTTCTCAGTAGGGCCAGAACCCCTCTATTATAGCTAGATTACTCCAGGTCTTTTTGACTTTAAGAATCCCATATTAAAATGCAAGTACTTCTGGGAGGGCTAAAACCTCACATCTTTATAAACTAATACCTTGTTGGGGATGACTTTGAAAGTAGGTTCCAGCAGGATGGGATACGTAGGAGAGGGTCCTAGAGACAGTGAGATTGAGAATATAGAGGTTGGGGAACTAGGACCCTCAACGAAACTTGCCACACTTGATAGTTTTACTAGCAGCCACTCTAACCAGACCAGTGATTCCTGTCCTTGGCCACACATTAGAATCCCCAGGAGATGCCCACATCACACCCTAGACCATTGACATCAGAATCTGCGGATGGGATGCAGGACTCTGAATATCTCAAAGCTCCCCAGCTGCTCCCTATGTAAAACCACGGTTGATGAGCCGCAGAGGGATCTACCTCCCACGAAGAGCACCTGACTGCCTCCTTCTCAGTCCACATTGTGCTCTGCCAAGGATCTGCATTAACCCCCATTTCTCCAGCACAAGCCAGATGAACTGACCGGGAGAAGAACACTTGCTGACAAAGAAGAGAGGGGATAATGGCCGAAGTCGAGCATCTGTCTTTCCTCTCCTCCTGATTGATCACTTTATACAATAATAAAACTTTTAAAAGGTTGAACCTGAACTGAGGCTGTGCCTGTGACACAATTAATCAAACTCTCGAAGCATCGTGGTACATTATGTGCTTCAAGCATTGATCCACTTCGCTGAAAGTTGGCCTGAAGTACAACCTAGACACAAGATACTGGATCCGTGAGAGATGGCCGGGATGCCGTCGATGGCTTTGCGTCTCCGTGTGATATGTGGACCTGCAGCTGACAGCCTACAAAGCAGGACAAATTCTAACGCTTCTGAGAGGATATCGCCAGTCCCCACCTTGCCCCAACTGCTGGGAATGACAGTTAGAGAGGAGAGTGCCGACTGTGGTGTATTCCTCGGACCTGCTGCCCCTGCACCTACAATTAACGATACCATTCACCCACAAGCCTCCCAGGCTGTTCTTAAATTGATTACAGATAGTTGATCATCATCCCTGGCCCCATCAGCTCTTCCCCATGGAGGCTTATTTTGGGGGTCCTCTCTAAATCTAAGTTGTGTAGGACCAAATGCATCCCCCTTTGGGTCCTATAGATACATCATCCCTGTCAAGTCAGTAACAGTATCTAGCTTCTCTGTGCAGTGCTTTCCAGTAAGCCAAAACCTTAAAAGTCCCCAGGCTAATTTGAACCCCACAACAGCCCCCCTGAGGTAAGTACGTGAGCCAGGACTTGTGATCCCCATTTTATAGATGAGGCAACTGGCTGGGGAAATGATACGCGTTACCATGGTCAAGGAACTCATGGTAGTAACGGGACACCTGGTTTTAGGGCTCAGATCTTGAGGCTTCCAGCAACTTCCAGGCAACATGGGAGAGCTCGGAGGAAATCAGATCTTGTGCTGGCCCCAGGCAAAATCACATTATAGCAAAGCTCCTCGGATGCCTTTCCTCAGCCCCTTCCCCAGCCTTTCCCCTCTCCTTCAGGCAGCCCTGCCACCCTGTGCCCTCCCACTGTGTCAGCCCCCACTTTCACGAGCATCTCCAAGTCCAGAAGTCTCTCTCTCTGCTCTGCCCTCCCCCCTTGAAACTGCCCTGGTTTTAGCTGGCCCAGTGGAAAGACAGATGTGCCCTCCAAGTCCTACTTGCCCCTGAGACTTAGCTGCATAACCTTAGGCAAGTTACATTAGGCTTTTGAGTTCCCTCCTCTGTAGAGAACCTACTCCTTGGGGCTGTAAGGAAGACTGTATGAGTCATGTGCATAAAGCACTCCGGATCATGTGCGGTATTTCTGGTATTTATTAGGCACTCCAAAGGCGCAGTTGTTTTAAAAATAATTCATATTTATATTTAGTTGTTAATTATAGTAGGTATAATAGCTAGCGCTTTTCAAAACCTATGTAGTGCTATGTATTGCATTGTTCTTAGTACTTTTCATGTATTCTTGCATTGATTTCTCATGACAACCCTATGAAGCAGGTACTATGTTATTACCCCACCTTACAGATGATGAAACTGAGACACAGAACAGTTAAGTAGAGCCAACAAAGGTTAGAACATGAACCTGGCCTGAGGGACGTAGCTCCAGAAGCAGCACTCTTAGTTCAGGTACAAGGTCCAGGTGGAGGGGGGTGGGTTAGGTAACAAACACTTAATGTTGCTTCTTGCCATTTGCATTTTTAAATAAGAATATCTGTGAATAAAAGAAATAGCATAAGCATACAGTACCCTGGAGAGGAGTGAATCTGTGATGGTGAACTATCCGCCATTATGGCATAGATGACAGACAATGAGTAGGAATGAGAGCTGCTAAAATTATCCCATGAATATCTTTTTTAAGTTGAGGAAGGAATCACAAGGAATAACAGTGGTAGTTTTTGTGGAGCAAGGGCTATAAGCTCAGGTGCACATAGCAGGGCTTTTCATTTTTTTCATGTTGTACTCTTCTGTATTATTTGAATTTTCAAATACGGTGCTGCAAATTGGTTTTGTTTTAATAGCAATAGGATTTATCCGAACAATAAAAGTATTGGGTTTTTTTGTTATTTTCTTCCTTAAATACTTCATATTTTAAAATCAATGAATGTAATGTTTAAAAATTATAGTGCAAAAACAGCCACACTATGCCCTCAAGCTGCTGATCGTCTCAGCATGGAGATAAGACAGAACACATGAAAGAATTGCAGTGCCCAGAAAAACGGGTTATAATTAAGTGCCAAGAACGCAAAGCCATCTCCTGAGACCGTAGGAGTACAGCTCTCTTCCCAAACATGGTATTTTCCCTGATGTTGTTTTTTTTCTCCACCAGAAATTTTCCACTTTAATTATGTGGGTTAGGTTAGAGGAGTTCACCTTCGGAACTTTAAATGGGCAAACAGCTAATCCCTTCCATAAGACACATTTCTGGGAAAGCCCAAAGATAAATGTTTACGGCCTATGCTGGGAGAATAGGACCCAGAGAAATTCGAAGTGATTTAAGCATGATGAGCCCATGCCCAAGAAACAATGTCTAGCTCCTACATTCTGGCCTTCATTCTCACAAAGAGTAGAATCACTGGCAACACTTGTAGGTTAGATTTCTCCCACCCCACCCCCGCCCCTTTTCCTGGTTTTGCCTTCAACATGAGGAGGATGGTAATTAAAACCATACTTAAAATATTAAGTCTACTACCTAAAGGAATGGAGTTTATTAAAGTTGCTAAGCGTTAAGTACAGAAACTCAAAATAGCTTCAGCATACACCCCTTGGCATATACCCAAAATATCGGTTGAGAGGAGCCCAGGCATAGAGATGGCAAGATACACACGTACGTACACACGCACGCACATACACACACATCCGTATATTGATATATCAATAAATGGAATGCATTTCGTAAGTAACTGGCATTCAACAAACAGCGAGCAAAGATGACCCCCTAATTAAGGTGCTTAGAAAAGCCAGTTACTCAGGACAATGATGACCTGATCTTATAAGGGCACAGAGAAAATAGGGACCAACACTAGATACTGCTTAACGTCTTTGAGGTTGTTTCCTCGTCCGTCACATGGGGTCAGTGATATCCCCTTTGGAAGGATGTGGGAAAGGTGTAAGGAGATGCCTAACATGATTCCTGGGGCAGAGTAAGGAGGTACTTAGCGTAAGGTCCCTTATTCCCAGGGGATCCCATGCTGGTTCAGCTAGGATCTTACCCACAGAGCTGGATGGAATCTACACCTCAGTCCAGGTAAATTCCAACTCTGGTCACAGAGTATTCAGTCACCATCCTTCTCTTCCACACCTAAGGTCATAAGGAAAGGGCAGCTGGTGTAGTGGCTAAAAGCTCAGTCCCAGGTTCAAATACCAGCTTTGGACACAGGACAACTCACATCACCTTCCTGAGGTTCATTGTGAAGAATGAATGTGATCCTGAATGATAGCGGCTCCGCACACAGCAGGTTCTGGATGCTCTGGGCTGCCCCACTGTGCAGGGGCTCCTCTCACACCCGCACAGCTGCCCAGGTCCCCTGCAGGCTGGACATGAGGCTGAAGGCACCTGTCAGCAGGACCTAGACCCACCGAGAAAGCCCACCAGCTCGATGAGAGCTGCTGCTGCTCCTTACATCCTGCCCACTTGCTTGGCCTGGGATCCCCTCTGACCAGTGCTTTCTAGAGATTTGGCACTCTCCAGGGATATCTTGAAAGGCAGTGTGGACAAGATGTGATTTCCTTATATGCTTGTTTTCCAAGTTCCCTGAAGAATTCCTTTAGGAATTTTGGGGCACACTCTACCTAGTGCATAGTAGCTGGTCAATAAATGTTTGCAAATGAGTCCTAAGTGCTCCCAATTAGTGAGCTGCTACTAGGTACCAGGCACTATACTCCAAGGAAAGCTTAACTGTGTTAGTCCATTTTAACTCCACAAGTGGGAGAGAAGCATTCAAGTTTAATAGAAAAGAGAACCGACTTTGGAATCATAATTTGAATTAGCTCCCCCACCCATCCTTCATTTTAGCTGGGCAACCTATGAAAAAGTATTTAAATTCTCTGAGCCTCAGTTTCCTAATCTGTAAAATAGATAGAATGTCTACCTCTTAGAATTGCTGTGAAGATTAAAAGAGATAGATAGATAGACAATATATATGTATGTATATGAGTGTGTACACATATATGCATGTGTGTGTATGTATATATACATATGTGTATATAATCACATAGTACAGTGTCTAGTGTCTAAAATCTAGAATATAAGTATAATGTTAAAAAAATGAAAAAAATATTATAACGCAGTGAGCAGGGTGTTATTATCCCCATTTTGTAGATGAGGAACTCCTCAGAACAACATCCTCTGACAGAAGTCCATTGAGCCTCTTCCATTGATAAGGAGTTCCCTTGTTTGTATCACAAATGTGTAGGGAATTGATCTGGAGCTTTAGAAATACCCAGGATTAGGGGAACCAGTGAAGAAAGACATTGCGGACAGGCTCATACCCTATCGAGGCTGGGGGTGGGGATAGTAAAAGATCAAAAGAAATACTAGACACGTTTTCTTCTTCTCCCCTATAGAGTGCTTGAGTATAAGTCAGTTGGTGAATTTACTCCCAAGACTGTACTAATAGACTTGTTATTTATTAAGCACCTAAGCTGAGAAGAAGGATAGAAAATGGTTAAGGAAAAGTGCTCTGAATTGGACTGCTTGGGTTTAAATTCCTGCCTATCATTTACAAGCTGTGGCCATGGGAAAGTCTTTTAACCTCTCTGAGCTTTGAGTTCTACATTTGTAAAATGAGGACAATAATAGATCCTTTGGAGGGCTACTTTGAGAATTATACAAGTTAATATATGCAGAGCCTGTGCCATACCTACACCTTGTAAGCCTTCAATACATCATAATTTTTATTGTTGCTGCTATTTTTATGTGGCTTATATACATAATCCAAGACTTGTGTAGGTTAAGCCATGGACCAAATCACTTAACTACTAGCAACTAATAGACACAGGATTCTAAAACCTGATCTCCCTGTATTAGTCAGAAAGAGTTAGGTGATGCTGGGTAACAAACAAGCCCAACAATTCAGTAATGCGACACAATAGAAAGTTATTCCTCCCTCACACAAAGTCCATTGCAGTTCTGGACATCTATCCATGTGTTAGCTTACCTATCCAGATGGTTTTGCTCTTATCCATATCAACACAAGCACCTATGATCACAGTGGCAAGCTGAGAGCAGGAAAATTGGGTACAAGTAATTAAATGCTTCCACCCAGAAGGGACACGCCTCTTCTACTCACATTTCATTAGCCAAAAAAAGTTACATAGTTATACCTAATTCAAGAAAGAAAAGTGCAATCCTTCTGCATGCATTGAGGTTCAGGAGAACAAGCTGTCAGTGAACACTATACTGTCCCCCCAAAGTGAATCTCTTAACTACCCTATATTGTACTGTTCTGCCTCTCTCTACAATAGCACCAACTATTGTTCAACTTTTCCTTAGTGCAGTGGTTAATTTCAACACCCCTTACTTAAATTCAGAGAAAAGCATCAGGGCTTTAAATGAACTAATTAATCAGCAACTGGTTCACAAATTCCAGCGTGGTACTTGTCCTTTCCCTGCCTATCAGCCACACTCCCTGGTCAGTGCCCCCCGAGTCAGCTCAGCCAAGACCAAGGCCACTCATCCTTTCATCCCAGAGTTGCCCTCTGCCCCCACCCATCACCAGGGCCCTGCGATCTTGCCTGTCGATGCCAGCTCTCATTTGATATCTCAGTTCTGGAACAGAGATGGTCCAGCTGCTATCTGGGAAGGGTCTGGCCCCAAAAAATATTTAGTTAGCAGCTGTTCAGTTAAGTGAAATTGACTTTTTATTGGCTCTCCTCTGTACGGCTGCCACCAGCGAAGGCTGTTTCCTCCTTCCCTCTTCTGGGCCTGTCAGTTCACTCCACATTCCTATCGGCAGCCTTTAGCTCTGATCAATACTAACCGCTGTGTAACAGCTCATGCACGGCTGCTCCGGTTTGCATCGATCAGACCCTTCTTCCAACAGGTAGTCAGCTATTTGAGGCAATGACTTGAGATAAACACCTACTTTTACTTCAGGCTAATTCATTTCAGGTGGGTTTCAAGGAGGCTCTGCACCCCATCTCTGTTAGACAAGCTGAAATCATAGAGTCAAGATCAACTCTTCGTGTGCTCGAGATCCTAGGAAACATTTCTTCCTCGCCCCTTTTTCCCCCTTCCCTTATATGTTGTAAGTGCACTTATAAACAAGATACCAAGACTTGGGACACTGAAAATGCCACTTCAGAAAATGTGTCAGACAGCCGTCCATCCCTCTTTCCTTTCAGTGAGATGCATCCAGGACTGCAGGAAACTAAGGGCTGCTGTGGAGGCAGCACTGTCGCCGGGCAACCAAGCATCCTTCCAGCTTCCCCAGAACTAATCTCACAATATCCCATAAAGCCTGGTACTCTCACCACCTCAGGCGGCAGCCCTTGAATCCACCCCCATCCTTGTTCCAGGCTCACAAGTGAATTTGCTAGGAGCTGATATTGCAAAACCAGTTGCTATTTTGCAATTGGATGGGGGTTGGTACAACTTCATGACATTTGTGTTATAACCAGAAAACGCACAAGACTGGGTGATATAGACTCTTTTTTCCTAACATGTTTGAGTACACTAAGTGAAGCTGAACGGTACATCTGATACCATCATGACCCTGTCCCTGGGTCCCAAAATCCCCATCCTTTTCTTCTTTCTCTAGCCCCTCTTGACACACCCACCTCGTCAGTCCCCAAGTCCTGTTAAGCCTTCCCTCGCAGTGCAATCTTAGTGTCCCCACCCTCCATCTCAGTTGGTAGGTAGTATCCTCATGCAAGGCCTCGTCTCCGGGTGCGTGGACCTCTGCAGTATCCTCTAGCTGGTTCCCGGGCTTTCAAGTTCTTCTCTCCTTTGTTCATTTCACCCTGCACCTAGATTCAAGTTCCTGGTGCTCTGCTGTGGTCGCCTTGCTCTTCTCAGAAACCCTCAGTGGCTTCCCATCAGCTACCAGAATGGAAGCCAAATTTCTCAGCCTATCATTCGGGCTTTCAGAGGTCTGATCCTTAGCGCTCTCTCCAGACTGACTCTCACTGTCCTCCAGCATAAACCCCACACTCTAGTCCGTCTGGATGACGCCCTAGTTCCTCTGCAAGAGTTCTCTAGTTCCATGCCTGAAAAATGAATGTCATGTCCCGCACCAATTTGAAATTGGTTCAGATCCTGGCTCCACTACTTATTAGCTTTGTGGCCTCAGGGGAGTAGCTAACCTCTCTGCCTCAATTTCTCATCTGTGCAATAGGGATAATAATAGTACCTAGTCCATAAAATGGTTATGAGGATTAAGTAAATTAGTGTGTGTACGGCATTCTAAATGGCGCCCACACATAGTAAATTCCATGTAAATGTTTCCTCTTCTTATTATTTTCTCCTTCCCTCCAAGCCACCACCCAAAGCATACCTTCTCCATGAATATTCTCTAGGTCTCCCTAGCTAAAAATACTCATTTCCTTTACCACCACTCATGGGTTTGGTTTATACTGATAATGTAATGATAGTGAGTGGGTGTTAGGTACAAGCCCAGTGCTTTTGATGCATTATTGCTTTTCAGTCCTTAGGATGGATACCTTCTACTTTCCCAGATCCACTCTCCCTCTTCCTCCATCTTGCTTTTTGCCATAGGAGGCCGATCTGTATATCCAGTGGTTTCCATCTGGATTTGGCCAACAAGGAATGCTGGCAAGAAATGAGCAGGAGGAAGAAATGGAGATCAGAGATTTTATTCCCCAACTTCCTACCCAGCCAAGTCTTGCAAAATAGCTTCATCGCTCACACCAAGGTCATAGCTCCTGTCAGTGCCCTGCCTGGCCCAGTCTGCTCTGTCTCCAGTTTCTGGTCACAATGCCCTCTCCTTGCCTCTTCTTACCTGGGGTAGTAATGTGGCCCCAGGGCATTGTACTCTCCCTTGTGGTTCCCAGAACCTAATCACACCTTTGTAAATGCACTTATCTCTATATAAACTCTCCCTAAATTATTCTACTTCCCATGTGCCACTCTGGCTGACACAGTTCTCGTGACAACCCTACCAAGGAGATCCTGTCATTGTTACCGAGGATGGCTGAGATCACATCCAGCAAGGGACATGCCCCCAAGCCCATTCTCTGAATCACTCCTATTATAGTAAGGTGTAAGGGGCTGTTTCTCTAGGGATTTCCATACCTCTTGGTCAGAATGTTAATTTGCTTTTGCCACATTAAAAAAAAAAAGAAAAGAAAACATCCCAAATCTTAAGAGTCTTAAAACAACAATCATACATTACCTCACCACTGTGGGGGGGTGGCAGTTTGGTCTGGGCTCAGCTGGGAAGTTCTCGTGCTGGAGTCACCTGATTTGCTAGTATGGCTGCAGTTAGCTGGAGGATTTTCCAAGGCCTGGTGACCTGGATGGGGTCACATACATGTCTCGCAGCTGGTAGAGAGCCACAGGGGTAGCCAGGCCACGTGTCTCCAGTATCTAGCAAGCTAACCTAGACTTCTCCAGGGCCAGATTCCAAAAAGAGCCAAAGAGAGCAAACCTCAGTTTGCAAGCACTTTTCAAGCCTCTGCTTGCATCGGGTAGTCGAATGTCCCACGAGTATAATCCAGAGTCAAGGGCTGGCAAAATCTACTCCACCTCTTGGTGGGAGGATCTACAAAATACTGCTGCCAATTTTTTTTTTTTTCAATCTATCACATGGGACACTCCTTTCTAGAAAGATCTATGCCTTGACAACTTTATATCCTGTATCCTCATAACCTAAGTCAGAAAAGCACTGTGGTCAGGTCCTGTGTTTTAGGGGGTGGGGAGTATCCGCTTTACAGCTTGGTGAACATCTGACACTCTTCCTGCCGGTTACCACCCGACTGAAAATAATTCTGAAAGGGAAGTCTCTTAAAACTTTAGCATGAGGGAGTGGAATTTTTTTTAATTAGGCTTCAGCAGAATTTTTAAAAGAATCTTTCTTTCTTCAGTTGCCTCTCCCTTGTTATAAATTGGAACTCCACCCAGTGGCATACCACAGCCAGCGGCTTCTCCTTCTCAGTCCTCCACACCACGGTTTGCTTGGCAGCGGCCCTCAGCTCACATTGCACAGAAGCAGAGGGAGAAGTCTTGCTTCCTGCGCGCCTCACTTCCTCCTTTCTTTCCTCTACTCCCCCTGGAGCTCGTCCTTGACTGTTCACTGCTGCTCTGCACCCATCAGTTTCCCTCCTAGCAGCAGGAGTCTAGGAAGAGATGGAACGTTTGCCTAAAGGGCTGCCCTGTACAGACCCCCCGCCCCCCACTGCACTCAGTGGCCCAGAGATGTAGAAGCCCAGACCTCCAGGAAGCCCTCAGACAGAATATGAAAAAGTAGTTGTACATGACATTAGACTTAAAAATACCTGTGAGATTATGAACTTGCTGTGGCTCGCCATTCATTCAGTTATTTCAACAGTATTTATTGTGCCAGGAACTGTGCATTCCCTGGAAATATAAAACATAGCTCCGGCCCTTGAGAAACTTGTAGTCTGGGACCAGGAGGGAGACAGACGCATGAAGAGATCATGTCAATTAATGCCATAAGCTATGTAAGAGGGTGTCATGAGAAGACGGGAGGCCCCGATGCTTAGCCGGGATGATTGGGGAAGGCTTTCTCAAAGAGATAATGTCTGCTCAGGTCTAGTCCAGGGCTGTCCAGGAGAACTATACCATGAGCCACATATGTAATTAAAATTCTCCAGTAGCCACATTAAAGAAACAAACAGGAGAAAATCATCCTAATACATTTCATTCAACCCGTTACATCCAAAATACTACCATTTCACTACACAAAAATATGAAAATTATTACTGAGATACTTTACATTTTTCAATTGTACTAAGCCTTTGAAATCCAGTGTGTATTTTAAACTCACAACACATCTCAATTTGGACACCAAATTTTTAAGTGGAAGTAAAATACAGTCATATCAAAAGCATTAAAGTTGTGTTTAATGGAAACATATTTTACACTGCTTCAGTTAAACTATTTAAATTTAAATTAAATGAAATAAAATTAAAAATTCAGTTCCTCATTTCCACTAGCCACATTTCAAGTGATCAGTAGCTATGCCCAGCCAGTGGTTGTCATATTGGAGAACATAGGTCGAAAAAAGTTAAATAGGTGTGAAGCAAAGACAGTAGAGAGGATAGGGTAGTCTTGGTAGGGAAAAAACAAACTAGTGTGAGCAGAGGCACGTAAAATGGCATGGGGTTTGGAACTCTACCCCGTGTAATATTGCCACGGGATAATGGTTAAGACTAGTACTGGGAAATGAACCAAAGGTGGAGGTATAGGGAAGAGGCGGTCTTACTGAGCCTTGTGTGTGCCAAAAGAATGGAGAATCACATATTTCCTAAGTATGTACTTAAAACTTGAGCACACAGGGAAGTCTCTTGCTGGGGCCACTTAGTCCCTAATGTGAAAGCATCCTCCCTCCTGGTGGCCTGGGACAGTGGCTCAGCAGGTCCACCTCTGAGAGGGAAGTTTGGCAAAGCCAATTTCAGAGTGGATGAAGTGTATATTTTCTGTGACATAAGTAACAGAAATAAACTCAAATAGATATCAACAAGCAGGCTTCCTGGCTCACAGGGGCAGTCCAGAGGTAAGGCAGACCATGTGGCCGGTTGGTTCAAGTGCTCAAGAGAATAGCGAAGGGCCCAGAGCCCTTCTGTTTCTTCATCTGTCATGCACATTGTTGAGCTCATCCTAAGGCCTGCTCCTCTTGGAGTCACTGGGTGTCTGCCAGCCGAATGTGGAGACCATGTTCCTTCATTCATACTCAGTGGTAGAGAGTGCTTCTGTGCCATCATTCCAAGTAAGTTCCTGAAATTTACCCGACGGCACCATCTCAGGACACACTGCCCACCCCTGAAAGAATAACTAATCAGGGAGTAAAATGTGCTGACTGACTTAAGTTATTCAGGGCTCACAGCTGGAACAGCCCACCAGTTCCACAGACTATGTAGGCGTGTACTAACCACATACTGCGAAGATGGGGAAGGGGACAGAAGTGCTGGATAGCAACCAATGATTGTCATCTACAGTCCACCCCTTTGGCCACTCAACATCCATTCATGCCCATCTTCCACAGAAACACTTTCACAAATGCATAGCCACCTAAAAGGTCATGCAACTCACATGGAAAGTAGCTAAATGCTCATACAGTTGTCATATTATGTGAAATCCCTTTTCCTTGAATCCAGAGATAACTCCTTGTGGTCCAATGTTCTGTGATTAAATGATGAGTTATATACCCCCAATGCACCCAGTACAGTGGATAAAAGACAGAATGTATACAATGAAATTCTGTTTGGGGAAAATGAAAAATAGAACATATCATACCTTACAGAACAGAAATAATTAAGACTCCTGGCAGTAGAAAACATTCTTGGTATTCAATATAGACCAAGGAGGATCATCTTGTCCATTTGTCCATTGAGCATCTTTGAGGAAGACATTGGGAAGATGTACTCTCTAGGAATTAAACCACTTTAGCAGTTCACAACCATTTAGTACAAGTTCAGGGCTAGGAATTGTCCTAAAGTTCAGTCTAAGATTTGAGCAATTGCCGACTACAGTCACCATTTCATGGAGTTTTTTTGGCAGTGCACATCTCACAAAAAGTTAATAGACTTTCCACCTTTTTGCTTCTAGACAACTCCATTGGTTAGTAACCATAGCTAGAGGTTTTGTTTGATCATATATTTTAAACCTGGAAATTTCTATTGTCTAGCCAAAACCTCTATGGTTTATCTATCTGCCCAAACTACTAACTTTCAAACTGTTTGGCCATAACTCATGATAAGAAACGAATTTTACTTCTTGACCCAGTATATAATTATGCATGAGTGTGTATTAATATGCATTTATGTATAAACAAATCACAAGTTTTGTGCAACAGTATCTATCCTCACTGCATGAAGTACATGCTGATTATTTTCTATTCCATTTTTAATAGGAAGGAAGGGAGGGAGGGAAGCAGGCAGGAAGGCAGGAAGGCAGGAGGGAAAGAAGGGAGGAAGGAAAGAGGGAAAAACCAGTCACAATCTGCTAGATCGATTCTATAACCCACTAATGGTCACACCCAGAGTGTGAAAGCAATACCTTTAGGTTGAGGCCTAGTTTAACAGCCTCCCCTTCGTTTTAGCCTCTGCTTTGAAAGAAATAAAAACAGCAGCCTTGGATAAGAATTCTTGTCATTTCTTTTTGCCCTTAGTCTGCTCCCAGATACAACTTCACAAAGCGTGTGAGTCTCCCCTTTCTTAGACAGCATTTAACAGGATGTGCTAAGTGAGCCTAGGATGGGATAGGTCAGGGTATTTCCATGTCAGAAGCTCATCTCTTGGGAACTCTCTGGTCTCCCTGCTTCTGTGTGTGTTAACTTCTGCTTGAGATAGAAAATGTGGCTTTTCCAGCTCTATGAGCCCCAGGGTAAGGACTTTCTGCCATCTTGAATCAGAGGCCATAGGCAGAAAGGGCATCTCTAAGCAAAGGCATATTCTCTTCACTTTCTGCTGGAAAACAGGCCACCTTCAATAGTACTTTACTGAACGCTGCCAGAAGTAGGCAACCCACTGCCCCATCCTGAATTGTTTTCTACAAAATTAAGCTCTGATAAGTCCTCGGTCTGCATCCCTCGGTACAAAAACTGATTGTTTCACCCACTGCATAATGAAGACCTCCGACTTCCCAAACTGGAGTCTGGAACCCCGCCTTGGTCACTCCTGGCTTCCTCCACTTGCAATTCCATGATTTAGGGCATATTTCTTACAACACTTTCAGATCCAAACTCTCATTACTCCTCTTGAAAACTCGCCTCACTTCTCCAAGCCCTCCTTGTCCTAAGGAAAGTGCCTTAAACTGAGTAACTTTCAGCAAATGCCTCTTAATGTAAAAGTGAGAATTTTCACAGAGGCCTCCCCCAACCCCAGCGCCTCCCCTCACCACCTTTGGAGTGCCTGGATTTAAGTGGAAAGACTCTTGTAGGTAGAAACAGTTTTCAATCCAAAGAGCTATGTCCAATGGTAGAATTTCAGGTGCAGGGCTGAGGCAGGACTGTGGAATGGAGAGGGTGAGCCTTTTGGAACCATGCGACCGTGGATTTGAGCACTGGCTTCATCACGAACTATGTGGATTTGAGGCAGCTACCTCTCTAAGCTTCAGTTTCCTTGTCTGTGAAATACTGAATAGCAATACCTCCTATAATTGTGAAGGACAAACGGCAGACACAAAGCGCCAGCACTGTGATGGCTATACAGTAGGTGTCAAAAGGATGTTGGTATTTGATTCTAGAAGCATAGAGATGCAGTGGGAGATGCTGAAGGAAGCCAAGTGTGGGTAATGGGCTCCGGATAATGACTCTTGGATTCCTAGAATCAGACTCAATGGTGCCCCTCAAGACACCAACTCAACAGTGTCTGCTAAGACTTGGAGATGAGGAACAGCCAGGGTCAGAATGTGCTTTATTCAGCAGTTAGCCCTGACCCTCCAGGTGTTGATTCCCACAACAAAAAACCATGCTCAAATTTGGTGGCCAACAAAGAGGCTTGGAGAGAGAAGCTGAAGACAGCTACTTATGTGACTTCAGACTCTGACTTGATTTAAACCTTCTACCTTGGACGTACAGAAATTGACGCCATTCTACCCAACCTGTAGGAATAAAGACCACCTCTCTGTGTTTAATTCCACTTCCTATTATCGCTTCTAGAACATTCCTTCCTGTGTATTTGTGGCACTTGCCTCGTTGCCGCACCCCAGTGGTTCACATAGTGGGTGTATGTGATTATAGCCTGGGAGGGTTCTTGCTTAATTATAATTACTCACATTAAAACAATGCCTTAGCTGGTGCTTCATTCTCTAGGCTGTAATGTGGACATGGGCGTGGAGAGACATGGGCCGTGTGTCTCATGGCCTGGCATTTTTAATTTCTAGGAGGCAGCTTTATGGAAGTGTTTGTACGTTCTCAGGGCTTTTGCTAGCCCTCAACTAGAACTTGTTCTTCATTTGTCAGTCAGGTTTACTGACCCTCGGGATATTGTGAAAGGTCTTACATTATTCCTTCCGAGGAATATGAAATGCCTTCCTTCTTCCATTCCCTTCCCTCTTTCTGCCAACTTCTCTCCCTCCTCTCCTTGTTTCTTACCCTCTCTCTTTGTCCTGTCATCTTTCCTGTCCTCTCTTGCCATCCTCCTTCCTTCAGTCCTTCTCTTTCCCTAACTCTTCTTTCTCTCTTCTCTCACGCTTCTTGGTGCTCTTTCATTTCTCTCTTCTCATCTCTCTCTCCTTCCCTCTCCTTTGCTCCCATGACTCATTTAGTTGGTTTACTGCTGCACTGTTGAATTTGTTTTATCATTTTCAATGTGTGCCTAGAGAATTCCAGGCAAAGGGCAAACTGAATATCTCCAAGACAGTAACATCCAAGGTGCAGGGTTTCTGTGGTTGTCTGGGCCTGAAGTGCATGGAATATTTCCAAGGCATGGAGGAGAACTGACACGCCCAAAGCCAGAAGGGCTGCAGACCCCCTCCTGGTCAGCGAGGTCCCCAAGGGCAGCAGCTGGGGCCCCTCCCCAAGCTCCCCTTGATGCAGAAGGAAAATGGTGGTATCCGGGGCGCCTCTCTCTTCTCAACCCTTCACTAACTCCCCTTCCCACCCTATTAGGAAAAGGGTTTGTTTAAAAAAAGAACCTTTCCTGTGTGGCTTTGTTGTCGTCCTTTTAATTTACGAGACCAAGACTCCCATAGTTCGTTGTATCATAGGTCCCTCCCCTTCTCTTCTGCCCATTTTTCTCTGTCTTCCTTATGTGTTGATTTCTGTGCTTTCCTGCCTTTCTTTCTCCAGTTATCCCACCCTTCTCTTCTTCTCTGATACTGTTCCTTATTTCATTCTCTCTTAGCTCTCTTGAATTGGGGTACTGTGGGCAGATAGGAGCAGAGGAAAGTGGGGCACCCTGGACAGAGGTTTGGCAAATATGCCTTGGGAATTACCAAAGATTTTTCTAGGGCATCCTGAAAAATATAGGGAAAGGACAATGAGAGATGTGGACCCATGAGTCCAAGATTCCGTAATGGCAGACATGCTCTCCAGCCTCTTTTAAGTGATTCTTGAGAGAGGAGAGTCAGTGGGCTTTAGGGTCAGGAAGGACTTAGTCTGAGTCCAGCCTCCATCACCAGCTGCTTGCTGTGTGCAAGACCTTGCACAAATGTGTTAAGCCTTCTGAGCCTCAGTTTTCCCATCTGTACCATGGAGGGATAGTAATACTTCTTGGAGTTTCAAGCACAGAATGAAATAGAATGTGTTAAGCACACAGTGAATATTAATTTCCTTCTTTCCTCCCAGAGAATATTGACTTTGTAAAGACAGGATAAATGATAAAGCTTGGCAGTTGAAGCTGGTGAGAGCACAGTGCTTTGTGTATTGCTTGGTACTGTTTCCTGTGGATGGCAAAAGCCTATGGGTTAATTTTTATTCTGGGTGTGCTGTAGTGACTGTATTTGATTCTTTAATGTTTAAATAGTGCCTGCTTTCCCTTAGCTGGCATGATGGTTAGACCTCCCATTAGTGTGTTTATTTATTTATTTTTAATTTCACTAGCAATGCATGAAAGCATTCTCATGGGGGGGAAAAACAAAATCAAACAAGATAAGATAAAATGAAAATGCCCCTTGGCCATCCCCAGAAATCCTAACCCTGTCCCAGAGGTAATAAGAGCTTGGCGTGTCTGTTCAGACCAAAAGGAAAACCTCATTCACATGCATATGTGTACATGAAGAAATACATAGATTTCTTTTGTGATTTGAAATATAAAATGTATCCTTACTTTTATTATTTTGCAATTTGGCTGTTTGTTTCTTTATTCGTTTAAGAAAAAAATAGGATAGTGCTCCACATAATGACGAGAAAAGATGCTCTGAAGATCTTTTCTTGTCATTATGTGGAGCACTATCCTATTTTTTTCCACCTGCTACAGTGTATTCCATAATCTTCCCATTAGAATATAAGCTCGATAAGGAGATATTGTTGTTTTCTTTTCTTTAGCCCATAAACCTCTAACATTACCTGTCACTTAATAGGTGTTTTAGTACTATGTTAACAATTACAAGTGTTCCTTAAATGATTCAATGAATTAACATGGCTATACCATATTCACCTTTTTACCACTCCCCTACTGATGGACATTTAGGTTATTTTTGTTTTTTCAAATTTCCCATTACAAACAACACTGCAGTGGACATCCTTATGTTTGCTTTATTGTGCACATATGCATGGAATTCTCTAATATAGGTCTTAGAAGTGGAACTGCTGGGGCAAAGAAGAGTTCTTTTTCCAAATATTGATCAATACTACCAAAATATCTTCCAAAGACTGTGGTGCCAGTCTATAATCCTCCTAATAATACCTTTTCTTAGGTGTGTGTTTCCAAAATAACCATATGTTCCAAAATAATCGTAACTGTAGCCCTTTTCTGTTTTGATTTCAGGGAAGGAGAAGGAAAGATGATAATTAGAAAGAGATCAGGGGATGTAGAGAAATTCATTCATTCATTTTTCCAATAGTTGATTCCATTCTAGGTTTTGCTCTAAATGCTGGGCACCTAAAGATAATTGAGACCTGCTACAAACCCTGGAAGATTTCCTAGTCTAGATTTCATACTTAAATACTTAAATCTTAAAATGCAATGGCATAATGAGACATGACAACTAAATGCAAGGTCTGATCCTGGATTTGGTCCTGGACCAGAAAAATACAATAGCCATAAAGAAAAATATTGGGACATTTGATAAAATTCAAATGTGGTTAGTGGATTAGATAATTTCCTATTGATATTACATTTCCTGATTTAGATCATTGAACCGCGGTTGTATAAGAGGATGTTCCCGTTCTTAAGAAATACACATTGAAGTGTTTAAGGGTAAAAATGGACACATGATTTCTTCAACTGACTCTTAAATGGTTCAAAAAATATGTGTTTATATAGCTCAGAGCTTTCCAGTGGAACTTTCCACAGTGATGGAAATGTTCTATATCTGCTCTGACAATATGGGAGCCAAGAGCTACACGTCACTTACCAGGCACTTGGAATATGGCTAATGCAGCTGAGGAACTGAATTATTAATTTTATTCTTCCATGTAAATTGAAACAGCCACACGGAGCTAGTGGCTACCCTATTGGACAGCACAGATATAAACGGAGAGAGGGGAAGAATAATAAGACAAATGGGACAAAAGGTAAAGAACTGGTGAATCTATGTAAAGGGTGTATGGAAATTCTTTGGATTATTCTGGTAATTTTTCTTTATGTTTGAATTATATCTTTTTAATTGCACAATAAATGCAACACCACATCAGGGAAATTCCAGTTAAAATATTACTGATATTTATTTTATTACAATTAAATTGTCACAAATAAAATTATACTATCCAGGAGCCATGAAATGAACCATGAAACCCATTTCTGATTGGAACAGAAACTACAGTTTGTTACTATGAGTGAGAACTTGGGCATTTGGCTGGGTTTTCTCTATGTTTGCAGGGAATTGCTTCCCAAACAGTAGCCCAAGTCAGAATCCTAAGCGCACAGCTGATCTTGTCTCTGACATCGCGAGCCACCGCTAGTATTCTGTTAGTTTGTAGGCAGTACTACCAGTTAAGGATCCAAGTTGTTAAAAAAAAAAAAAAAAAAAAAAAAAGAACTAAACGTAAGTATATTGATTAAGGTAAAGCCCATAAAAACCTCATCAGTTCTAGAGCTGCAATCCCCAAAGAGCAGGCAAGGACCCAAGCCATGTGTCCTCCAAAACAATAAGGGAGACGGAAACCACCTGATTCCTCTTCTCGTGTTATTTCCATTCATTCTGTCACCATAGTTTTCTGGATTCAGTTGTAATCAGAAACAAGATAAGGAGATATGCCTATTTGCACACCCAGTAGGCATTACTACTGGGTGTGCAAATAGACACAACCTTTTTAAATGTAGTCTACAGAAATACTTGCCGAAGTACAGGAAAAAACATATAAGGATTTTCTTTGCAGCTTTATTTATATTACCGAGAAATTGGAGATGGCCAAAATGTTCAACTATAGGAGAATGGTTAAATGTATTTTTCTTTGTTCTTATTCTGAATTACTATAATGCTCTTCACCAGATGGAGGTAAATCTTTACGCACTGACATAGAAAGGTGCCCAAGATAGAGTGTTGGGTGAAAAAAAGCAATTTGCCAAACAAAATGTTTAGTATGATTGTGTTTTTGTAATAAAAATACTAAAACTGCATACACACACATACATGCATGCACACGCACACACACACACACACACACTCACATTTATATGTGCATAGGAAAAAGTTTGGAGAAATACACATGAAACAGTTACCAAACCATTCTCCAGAAATTCCTCTAGTCCTATGGAAAGACCACCCAGCTCCATCACTCGAGTCCTCGGCTGGCTGTGGAGGGTCCTCTCTGAGGTGCCTTGTGCTCTAACAACAGAGGTCCCTCCAGCCAGCCAAAAATCTCAAGCTGGTGCCCATCAGCTTGTTAGCTGCACCACCAGATCTCCTGGAAATGCCCGCTAACATGGCCTGCCACTTCCAGGCCCGCACAATGCCCCTCCCCGTAGCCCCGCAGGCAGGCAGGGTCATTACCGAGTTCCAATGAAGGGAGTGTTTATTATTGTTGTCGGTTTGATGCTGATCCCAAAAGGACTTAATCAACAGGTAATAAGACCTCCTGGGAACGATTAGAAACCTCAACTTTAACCCTGTTATAACCACAGCAGAGAAAGCCAGAATCACTGCAGTACTATGCCTCTCATTCTACAGGGACGCTGGAGCAGAGACAGAGCAGGGAGTGGGAAGAGAGCCAGAGAGGTCCGGGTGGGTGTGCTAAGGGATGGGCTGAGAAAGGAATGGGGCAGGGGACAGACATCCAGAATTGAGTCTACCCAATCATATGCATCATCATCGTCATCGCCATCGTCATCGTCATCATGCTTAGTTGAAGAGCTGTGCTAGGTATACGAGGTACAAAAATAACGAAGCCATGGTCCTGCCCCCAACACGCTCACAGACATGGGAATAAAGCCTTGCCGTACAATAGGAGCTACACTACAGAATAGGTTTGTTCAGGGCACAGGGGTGGTACAGAGGAGGGAATTATTAATCAACCTTGCTGAGTTGAATTAGGAAAGACAAATGCACCAGTAAAGTGATATCTTGTATGTGAATGTGACAACAACCTTTGGTTGGGCATAAAGAACTAACATTTAGACACCAACATCTAACGTGGTTCTCCTTTTGTCTTTGAAGCTGCCTTAAATTCTTTGTTCTTTCTTAATAAGGTTAGATATAAATAAATAAAACTCAATAGTAATTAATTGTTAAATACATAATTATTGCTTACTTTTTGATGTTGCAAGTGACTCACCTGCCAACCAGCTTGATGGAAAGTTAGTCCCATCCATTGGCAAAACTGAATAATAATGCCTGATAAGATAATAGTGTCATGAGCCATTTCTCATTACCCATATAGCAACCAAGTTCATTGCTACACAATTATCACATGAGAACAGCCTTGGAAGTGAACCGACTAACGGCACACAGCCCCACCGTCATCATGGTCGATGGATAGTTGATAAATGTCTTGATTACTTAAAGTTTCCAAAGCTGGGCCTCTGTGAAGAATTGTGGAGACAAAGAGATAGCATTACATTTGCAAAGGCCAAATTGGCCCCCTCGCTTTTCTCACCTTGCCCAGAATTACAACAGCTTCTCTTGTGGCTGCTGCACAAGATTTTGCATTTTTGTGTAAAACTAGCTGCAAATGTCATATCAGCTTGATGGATGGATTTGACCAGGTCTGAGAGCACAGTCACAACAGAGAAGACGGACGGCAGCATGGAAACCATGTCACTGCTCGGTTTTTTATAGCCTTTGAAGAATCCCCCTTAGAAAAGAGTTTGTGCATTTGCTTAATCCTGGGTTCTCATTCTGCTAGAACAAAAGTCCTGGAAACCAAAAACTAACACCATGTAAAAACCAGTGTATGTTTAGTCTTCTCAGTGCTGGTAAAAAAACAAACAAACAAACAAACAACCACTTCAGCTTCATTAAATAAAAAGAAATGTAAAATTACACAGATTCTTATTTCATAAACATTCACTCAGCCATCTAGCATCTGGCACTAGATGTGTAAAAAATGAAAAAGACAAGATCCTTGCCCTTACAAAGCTTTCACTCTAATTGAAAGAAACAGAAATAATCAGGACCCGATAAGAAAGGCCAAGCAGTAGCTGAAGGTCTGGAAACTAAGAGGATGAACCCCTCACATGGCTTAGAGGAAAGGGGTCTGGGAACACACTGCAGGGACATGTGCACTGCGTTTTAGATGATGGAGAGGATGCCCCTCTTTCTGGGGGGGGCGTTCCAGGCAGAGGGGACTGAGTGTGCAAAAGCACAGAGGTGAGAGACGGTAGGTCAGTGTGCATACCAGACAGTGGGAGATATGAGGAAGCATAGGGAAGACTGGATCCCAAGAAGTCTCAGTCATAAAGGTCTTGAAGGCCATGAGAAAAAGACTTGACCTAGAAGACATGGAAGTGTCTATTTCTCTCTCTTTCTCTCTCTCTCTCTCTCTCTCTCTCTCTCTCTCTCTCTCTCTCTCTCTCTCAATTAACAAATAGAAATTGACTATTTAAAAAGTGGTCAAGGATATATTTATGTAAGGTTTGTGTCATCAAGCACAATGAATGGTGGCTGGGTATACAGACCTGACATCTTGTAGTCCCATTCCCTCTACAGGGCAATTGCATCATCTCATGTGCTCTCAGAATGGTCCAGTGACAGAAACATTCGACAGACCCCTACTTTCAGGTAGCTCATGGTCGAGTGAGGGACAGATTTGCGTTCCATCACTCAACAGTGCGATGATGGAAGCAAACATAAAATGCTGTGGGGCGCTTGGGAGGACAAAAGGCAGGGTTGAAGGGTAGTCAGGGAAGGCTTCCTGAAATGACACTTGACGTGCATTTTGCACCAAGTCAGCCAAGTGAAGAGGATTCAGAGTCAGGTCTATACCGGAAGTGGCCCAGGAGGGGTTGTTCTCTAGAGATCCTGCTTGCGCCCATTACTTTTGTATAGGTTAGCCTGTGGACTATCAGCCAGCCCGCCTTCATTGGTGAGGCCCTTTCCAGCATCCCTCAAAAAGAAAACATCCTCCTCCCTTCACTGAGCAATTTGTCCAAATGGTCATACCTGAATCTATAGGTAGCACCTAATTCCAGATTATAGAAACTAAACATATCGTTTTACACAGTTACTGTGGCAGTCGTCTCAATGGATGACCTTCTGGACACCTCCTATGCACCAGGTGGAAACACGTGCATTTCATGGCCTGTCAATGTACTTTGTCCCAAGAAGACTTGGCCAGTTCTTCTGAAGCCAGCATCGCCACATGTTCCATGAGACACTCTGCGCCATGAGACAGGCTTGACAACAGGCCTCAGCATACCCCCAGTTAGCTTGAGATTTTGACCAAATTACCAAACTCTTTGTCTTGGTTTCTACATCTTTCTCACAGTATCTGCCCGAACAACCCTAGTTTGGTCTGAAGATCTAGGAAGATGATCCTATATAAAATGTCTTTGTAAAGATAAAAGGTATTTTTACAATAAAGGTATTTTCATTTCATTAAACCCAGAAAACATTCATCAAATTCTAAGAATTTTCCAGGTACTGTGATTGGGACAGAAAGAGGCATGAGACATAATCCTCCCTAGCCCCCCTCCCTCCAGGACTTCATGGCCTCACAAAAGAGTTCAGATACAAAAATAAATTAACTGTAATTCAATGTGAGAACTGCTATAATAGAGGGACTTCAAAGACTGTGGAAACATGGATGAGGAAGTAATTAATTCTCGGCAAGTAATTGTGAATGGGCGGCTGAGGGGAGGGGAGAGCTGCAGGTGGAGGGAGCTGCTCTAAGACAAGGGAATGAGGGCACAGGTCTTGAGGAAGGAAGAGGGAGAGTCTGGTATGGGCTGCTTGAGTGTGAGGTACATGGGACAATGCCTGGAGGTGGGACGAGAGACCTGAGACGCTCTTGCCCCAGGATTTTAAACCCTATCCAGTAGAAGTAGGCGCCAGTGGAGGCTTTACACCAGGATCTAATGGCTACTAGGCATTGAGCACCTAACATGTGCTAGGAGCTATGCTAAGCACTTACGTGTCTTCTCTCTTTTGGCGTTCACAGCAGCCTGTGAGATGGGGTTATTATCACGCCCCTTTTACAGAAGATGAAACTGAGACTTAGGGAGATTAGGAACTTACCCAAGGACTCCAATAAGAGATAGAGCTCAGGTTCTGACCTTATGCCTAGTTTTGGTTTGTTTTTTTTGTTTGTTTTTTTATTTTATTTTATTTTCATCTTAAGAAATACAGATCAATTGAAAGACACAAATACCAAGAAGAGAAAGGTTAGCTGTGATTGTGGTTGTGAAAGTGCTTTGAAAGGTCGAAAATATTTATACAAATATTACCACATGTCAGAAGTGGGCACATGATTTAAAAATTCACCTGTTCAATTTGATTCAACAAATACTTTTCAAAGCGCCAACCTCATGCAAGGTCTTTGCTATAGGAAAGCAAAGATGATTTAAAGCAAAGAAACTCACTTCTGGGACCTTCAAGTTCAGTGGAAGAAATAGATAAGTATCCAGAGATTATTCCCCCCAAATGAACAGAAAGTAAATGCTGGAAAAGAGGGGGGACATGTACCTTCGAATTAGAGGCTGAAAGACGCAGCATTTGAGATGAATCGTGTGGCTAGCTCACCTGAATGGTTCCCAGTTCTTAATTTACAGGTGCAGAAGTGAGGACAGAAGAAACAATACTGAGGGGGTAGCACCTGGTTACTGAGGGCACTTGGGTTGAGGTTTGAAGCTTAGGGCCTGCACAGCAGTGGTGTCATTAACAAAGAGAAGAAAGTCACAAAGAAGCCAATCTCAAAATAAAATTGAATTTGGAAGAAATGCTAAACTTCTCTGTAGCACTGAGTTGGATTTCTCTTAGAGCAGAAGTTCTCAACTGGGGCAATTTTACCTCCCAGGGGACATTTGGGAGTGTCTGTAGACTTTTTTGGTTGTCACAAGTGGGGGTCTGGGAGTACTACTGGCATCTAGTGGGTAGGGGACAGGGATGCCACTGCAGTGCACAGCACAGTCCTCATAACGAAGGAGTATCTGGGCCAAAACGTTGGTAGTGCCAAGGCTGAGAAACGCTGTCTTAGAGCGTCCCCAGAAATGTGATCTAAGCATCCTGAGAAAATGGAGAAATGGGGATCATTCAAAGACCATTCACAAATGATTGCTTTTCAAAGTCCACAGCTAGTTATAAACTTATAGGAAGGGCAACAGAGAGCTTTGCGAAGGGCTCCAGAACACCCACCTCTGATGGCTGCATTCTAGGCCCCCGCAGAGCTAATACCACTGTGCCTGGGTTCCTGCTTTCTCCTGTCAACACATGGTGGGGATCAACTTCAAACCACCCCTCATTTCTGCACCCTCCTTCCATGCACATTCAGGAAAGGAGTAGCCTTACAGAATTTCACTCATGGTAGCTACACAGTAGAAAAATATCTTATGACTATAATAATGGTATTACATCAAAAGATAATGTTCTCAACTATACGAGTGATTCTGGGGGTCCAAAGGCGATCTTAGAAATTCTTATTTGGTGGTCTTGGATGGGGTCCAGGAATGTGCATATTTAACTAGGACCCCAGAAATTCTGATAAGGCCAGCCATGGTCACAACTGAGAAGCCGTAGCTATCGGGGTACAGATGGGGTGGGGCAGGAAGGAAAATGGAACAGGAGCATTTGCATCAGATTGAGGAGGGCAAAGGCAAACAGGGCTCTGAGCTGATGGGACAGAGACCAGGTGGGTTTTGATGGAAAAGGAATGAATGCAGGAGGTGAGAAGGGTCTGAAGCACAAGAAAAAGGACATGGCAGATCCTAAGAGTGGATAGAAGATAGCAACAGGGAGGTGATGGGCAGCTGCTGTTTTCTGACATTTTACCCTCAGAATTCTTCCTTTATCTTGTGAATTCTAACCTGTAAACCAAAACACCAGGAGATGTTCTAAATGACCAAAGTGACAAAAAGACACACCCATTGGTCAGATCATGTCAACTCTTAAGGATCTAGTGAGTGATGTTTATGTGTTCATTTGACAAATATTTTTCTGAGTACTTGTCATGGGCCAGGGCTGTTCTAGAATGTGAACGGTATGGTAGGGTCATCCATCTGCTGTCCCCCTTTTCATTCTTTCTCTGCTCATTAGCCCAACTCTCAGAAATTAGGGAAAGGAGAGAAAAGAAACTAAACGAAACTCAACCAGTTTGATGGATGAGAAGAATTAACATAGTTAAAATGTCCATACCACCCAAAGCAATCTATAGATTCAATGCAATCCCTGTCAAAATATCAATGGCATTTTTCACAGAACTAGAACAAATAATCCTAAAACATATATGGAACCATAAAAGACCCTGAATAGCCATGACAGTCTTGAGAAAGAAGAACACAGCTGGGAGTATCACACTACCTGATATCAAAATATACTACGAGTCCATAGCAATCAAAACAGCATGGTACTGGCATAAAAACAGACACATAGATCAATGGAACAGAATAGAAAGCACAGAAATAAATCCATGCCTATATGGCCATTTAAATTATGACAAAAGAGGCAAGAATTTACATTGGAGTAAAGACATTATATCCAATAAATGGTGCTTGGAAAACTAGAAAGATATTATACATGCAAAAAAGTGAAACTGGACCATCTTCTTACTCCATATACAAGAATAAACTCAAAATGGATTAAAGACTTAAATGTAAGATCTGAAACCATAAAACTCCTAGAATAAAACATAGGCAATAAACTTGCAGACATCATCCTTAGTAATATTTTTATTGACATATCCCCTTGGGCAAGGGAAACAAAAAATAAATATACAAATGGGACTACGTCAAACTAAAACATATTTTCACAGCAAAGGAAACCATCAACAAAATGAAAAGATTTCCTACTGAATGAGAGAAGATATTTGCCAATGATACATCTGATAAGGGGTTAATATCCAAAGTCTATTAATAAAAAACAAAAACAAAAAACCTCATACAGCTCAACACCAAAAAGAAAACAAAAATACCCCCCAAACAATCCAATTAAAAAATGGGCAGAGACCTGAACAGACATTTCTCCAAAGAGGACATACAGATGGCCAATAGACATATGAAAAAATGCTCAATGTCACTAACCATCAGAGAAATGCAAATTAAAACCACAATGAGATATCACCTCACACCTGTCAGAATGGCTATCATCAATAAATCAACAAACAACAAGTATTGGCGAGGATGTGGAGAAAATGGAACCTTTGTGCACTGTTAGTGGGATTGCAAATTGGTGCAGACATTATGGAAAACAGTATGGAGTTTCCTTAAAACATTAAAAATAGAGCTACCTTATGACCCAGCAATTCCATTTCTGGGTATTCATCCAAAGAAATCGAAAACACAACTCGAAAAGATATATGCACCCCTATGTTCACTGCAGTGCTATTTACAATAGCCAAGATATTGAAACAACCGAAATGTTCATCAATAGACGATTGGATAAAGAAAATGGGGTACACATATACAATGGAATATTACTTTGCCAAAAACAAAAAAAAAGAATGAAATCTTACAATTTGCGACAACGTGGATGAACCTAAAAGGTATTATGATTATGCTAAGTGAAATAAGTCAGACTGAGAATGACAAATACCATATGATCTCACTTATATGTGGAGTCTGAACAAAATAAACAAATAAACAAAAAAGAAATAGACCCATAGAGGCAGAGAACAAACTGATGGTTACTAGATGGGAGGAGGGTTGGGGCCTGAGTGAGACAGGTGAAGGGATTAGGAAATACAAATTGATAGTTACAGGAAAGTCACAAGGATGTAAAATACAGTATGGGGAATATAGTCAATAATATTGTAAAAACTATGTATAGTGTCAGATGGATAGTAGACTTACTGTGGGGGGATCACTTCATAAATTATATAAATGTCTAACCACTACACTGTATACCTGAAACTAATATAAAATAGTACTGAATGTCAACTGTAATTAAAAAACTAGTCACGGGGATGAGTAGTGCAGCATGGGGAATATAGTCAATAATGTTCTAATAACTACAGTGTTGGGTGGGTAGTAGACTCACTGGGGTTATCACTTTGTGCGCTATGTAAATGTCTGGATCACTATGTTGTTCTAATAAAATAAAATTCTCCTGTGATTGCAAGCAATTGATTGAGAAATAAATAAAATAAAATAAAAAAAGAAATTCAACCGGTCGGTCTACTTGCTCACAGTTTTAGGAGCAGTTTGATGGTGGAGTCCTAGAAATTGGCAACAGTAGAACCAACAGCTTCTCTCCCAGTGCTCTTCATCTGAATTCTCCTTGTCCCCATCCTCATGTGTAAGGGCCTGATTACTATGATGAGACGGTGAACATGAAAGCAGCATCTCAAGTCCTCAAGACAATGTTTCCAGGAAGCGGAATTCCACAGAGCGTGTCCAAGACGGTCAGAAGCAGATGTCCCATTGGGATAATACCAAGGCATGGCAGATGCCAATGGCAGACTGAGGGACCCAGATCAAGATGAACATGTGACCTGTTCTTGCTCCCTCTCTAGCCCCACCCCACTTCTGTTTCTGCTCAGAATAGGACACACACAGCTCACCTCTTAATATTTTCAAATAATTCTGTTTTTAAGAACCTGGCTGTCTGGTATGTGACAAAAATTTTTCAAAATCCCCATCACAAAAATTACTATTCAAAGTAACGTATTATTTTAGGGAGACATTATTTTTTAAATTCACATTTTTCATTTGTTATAACATGTAACAGTTCTGCGAACACATAGATAAGAGGATACAATAGATATTTGACAGTGTAGTTCTCAGAATATTTGCATATCCAAGAGATTATTTCAGCAAGTATACTTAGACTGACCCTATTAACCATTCACAATATTTTGTCTTGAATCCAATTCACACTCTATAGACATGTCCAATTCACATTTCAGCTCTTTAATGCTGTTTTTCCCCTTTAGACTTTATATTAGAAAATAAATCCACAATATCAAATTTCATGACAACATCTGCTCTGGCTGACATGATTGAAAGAGGATTTCACTCATGCCAGGTATTTTGTTTCTTAATTTGTTCTTTGTCATACCTGAGAAGCATCCTGTTTTATCAAGCCCCATATAGAGAATGGAAGTTCCTGGTGCAGAATTCACAGCCCATATCAGCCTTGGTGACGCCGGAAGGTGGCTACAAGAAGTCCTCAAAGGCAGCAGTGTCACAGTATAGCTAGAGAGTAATTCCCAGGCATGGGTGGCTTTGCCACTTGTGCCCAGGCCAGCTCTGCCAAACTAGCAAGCAGAAATCCAAGGGAAATGTAGATAGTGTATATGACGTGCAATGACCTTTTATGAAAAAAAATGTGATCGTCAAAAAACATTAGTCCCTGTATATGAAGGACTCAGAGTCTCATACACCACGCTGTTCATAGCAGCATTATTCCCAATAGCCAGAAGGTATAAACAGCCCAAATAGACATCAACAGATGAATGGATAAACAGAATGTGGTCTATCTATACAGTGGAATATTATTTGGCCATGAAAAGGAATGACGTTCTGACACCTGCCATAACGTGGATGAACCTTGGAAACATTGTGCTAAGTGAAATAAGCTAGACACAAAATGACAAATGTTGTATGACTATAGTTGTATACAATATCCAGAGTAGTCAAATCCATAGAGACAGAAAGTACATTTAGAGGTTTCCAGCGGCTGGGAACAGGAGGGGTTGGGAACTTAATGCTTAATTGGTGCAGAGTTTCTGTTTGGGGTGATGAAAACTTTTGTAAATGGGGTGCGAGTTACGCAACGTTGGAAATGTGATTAACATCACTGAATTGTATAATGAAAAAACTAAATAATTTATATATAACGATTTATATATACCCATATATGTGTAGACATCCAGGTAAATCCTAAGACCAGACAACCAAAATGGAAAAAACAAAACAAACAAACAAAAAACAAAAAAAGAAAGCTATAAATGGCAGTTTAAATAAGCTGAAGGTAGAAAAGACGGCAAGGGTACGTCTCAGAGTTACGCAATTCAAACTGTGTCAGAAAGCAACACATGTGTTATCTTCCTCTTGCCTGCAAACCCCCTACCGATGTGGGGGTTTGTTTCTCGTACATACGTGTGGCTGCATTTCGAGACCTCATATCCAAGTTCAGGGTGATGATGCCTGACTTCTCTGGCTGAGTGTCCTCTGTGCCAACACACCTGACATGAAAAGAGGCTCCAGGAGCAAGCTTGCTCCTGAACATTCTTCTGCCAGGAGGAGGACTTTTCACATGACGTCACATTCCCTGCCTTCTCCCAGCCAGCCCTGCTTCCTTTTCACCATCAGAATATCAGCTTCGCCTACTACATACTAAGAATCCTGTGTTTTCACTGGTTTGGGAAACGTGAAGGGAACTGTAAGAGAGTCTGTGGAAGGGAGGGCAGTCTCCGGAGCTCACAGGCCATGAGAAACCTGCCCACTCTCAGCCTCCAGCTCCTACTCACTGTCATAAGGAGGAAACACTACTTTCTAGAACCGTTATGGGAGCCCAAAGCAGCGCAGGCAGCAGGAACAGGCAGGCGGGCCGTAAAGTTTCCAGAAGCCCAGGGGATATAATCACATTCTCCAGCCAGGTGCTGGGAATAAGGCTTGTGGCTTCCAACCTTCTTGGCGTGAGGCCAGAGTTTCCAGGCCTCTCTCCACCCTTCGGCTCCTTCCCATCATCTTTCCAACCAGAAGCTTGTTAACTGTTTTCCTGTGCTTTTATTCAGATTTCAAGGCACCCTCTGTGTGTTAAACTTCAAAGAAAGTTTGCTGCAGTGAGCATGATGCTGTAACAAGTGGAAGCTCCAAAACAGCTCTGTTGAAAATGGTTTTGTTAAAATGAATGGGGCTGGGTCTCTCCCTCCACCCCTTTCTTTCAAATGAAATTGCATTTGGGTCTGGATTAAGTTGCCTGGTATCAATCCTGAAATTTTTAAAGATGAAAAGCAGAACAGCCCCACCATATTTAACATGTGAAATGATTACAAAATGGCACCAGGCCAATGTTTATGAATCATTGAATATGATCATAAAATCATAAAAAATAATCACCAAAAGGTAAATAAATTACCAAGCATAGTGCTTATTTTCACGTAGGGTCTGACACAAAAGCTGCAGCCATGAATGATTTATACCTGTTTTAACAATAATACTCATTTTACTGAAAGATGCTCAGCATTTGGGCTGCTGTGGGCAACATGCCAGTTGTCGAAAGGTTAATGTTTCAGCAGCAATACATTAAATTATGAATAATACTGGTCCCAAAATGGAAGGTTATTAGCTCAGTATGCTTAATTAGCCCAGCTAGAACTTTGCCATCAAGTATCAGTGCCCATTACTGCAGCCCTAGCGATGATGGAGGATGGCAGCACTGGGATTGTCATGCCAGAAGCGGGGGCGGATAGAGGCAGGAGGGGCAGGGGCGCGTCCTTTATTTTCTTCTCATCCAGCGTAACATTACGAGAAGCATATCAGAAGCTGGTTTTCAGGATTTTGAACTCTCCCATCGTTTATCCATGAAGACATCCCGGAAAGGAGTGCATAGTATTTGGGAGGGGTGTGGTACTTACTGTTGTGGACCTGTTTCCCCATCTGCTTGTTGCTTCTTCGTTTGGGACCTCCCAGAGTAACATAAGGTACTATTCCCAGGCCTGG
The DNA here is from genome assembly GCF_057876585.1 of Rhinolophus sinicus. Taxonomy (NCBI): domain Eukaryota; kingdom Metazoa; phylum Chordata; class Mammalia; order Chiroptera; family Rhinolophidae; genus Rhinolophus; species Rhinolophus sinicus. The sequence continues at coordinate 62,806,665 of NC_142508.1, read as the reverse complement.
CCTATCCGTCAGCACTCAACCAACACAGCCATTTTTTGAAAAGCTACTATGTACTAGGCACATACAAAGTAGTTCCCAAGACAAACGCATTTTTAGATCTAAGGGAGGCGGCAGCCCTTAAACAACCAATTAGTGCATTAATTACAGCCACATGACTGTTATGGGGGGAAGGTTTAGAACACCAGCCCCTGGACTGGTGTCCGGGTCGTGGCTCTTGGAGAAGGCTTCCTGGAGGAAGTGCCATTTGATCTGATCTCTAAAAGGCGAGTAGGAATTAGCCAGGAAACATTCTTCCAGACAGGGGGATATCTCCATGCCATGCCTGAGTCTCCAGAAAGAATGGTGCTAGAGAAAGATGCAGGCATTGCGGAAAAGGCGGACGGGTGGAGCGCTTGCCTGCCATGGCAGCCGGAATGGGTATGGGCACGTGTGCTTGTGTGTGTGTGAGTGTGTCCACACCTGACCGCCCACCCTCCCTCTCCCCTTCCTGGCTTTGCCCTCCCAGGTGCTCCAGTTTAAAACTTGAATTTCACAGTGGGGAGCAGGGCCAGGACTCGCCCAGCCGTGCAGGCTGCATCCCACCGTCTGCACCACCGCCCAGCTCTACTTAGGACTATTAGTAGCTTGTTTTTCTAAGTCCTAAAATTCATTTTCTTTTCCCGCCTCGCTTCCAGAAAAATAAATAAAAGTGAACACATCACTCATTTAAGACGAGGAATGGAATTTAGGTTGCGTTTTTCTTTCTATTTTTATGATTAGTTAGAATTTTCCTGGGAACGCCGCCAGGAGGGCATTATGGTGAGATAATGTCCTGTATTTAATCAGCACTGCAATGGCGAACTGCGTTCTGTGGGGAGAAGCTGAGTTAACGCATCCTTCTCTGTCCTGTCTGTCTTAGGATACGACGGGTTAGCCCAAGATGAAGGCGAGGCTGAGAGGTGACAGAGCTCCAGGCCTGTGTGATGGCCCAGTGGTGGACAGGATGCAGCCATGACTCAGTTTCTTCATGCAGGACCCATCAGTTCTGAGAGCTCTGCAGCCCCCAAAGGAGCTGAGTGAGAAGGGTCCCACAACTGCCCAGAGTGACCGACCTTGGTCTCATATCCGGAGGACACGTTAGCACCTTCGTCTGCAGCTTTCAGACATCTGTTGGCCTGGACATACTTCTTGCTTTCAAGTGTGCATTTCTCCACTTGGCAACCCAAACATAGTGCGTGCGGGGAAAGCAGAAGGCTTCTGAGTGAACCTGGAGGTCAGCAACAGGTAGGACCAGATTCACTCCTTAACTCTGCGTGTGCATGGTCGTCCGGAGCTCCCCAGCACCTTTGCCAGAGGTGACAGTTGGTGGTTTGTAGGATTCAGTTGTTCTTGTTTTCCGAGATGGCTGGTCCATCAATGAAGAATGAAAGAATCCCTGGCAGTGGTAAAATAGAGGATATCTTAGAGAGATGTCTTAGAGAGATGTCTGAGAGGGATGTCTGAGAGGGATGTCTGAAAGGAAGGAAGAAAATGAGCAGGGGGAAAAGGAGAACGGATTTATCGTCGAGGAATGGATGTAGATTGACCTTTCTCTGCAATTAGCACTGGTGGCCGGGAATGCAGGAACATGTGGGGCACGCTGAGCCCTTCACATTTACTGTTGTCCTTATTAAACGTGGGGTCTGCAGGAGCCGTCTGTTCAGGTAAGGGCAGTGAAGAGAGCAGGATGCCCCAAGCAACCCATAAATAGCAGGGTGAAGACAAAGTGTTTATTACTTAGCCTCATGAAGCCCATATAAGTGCCCTCCCAGGGTGCGAGAGAGCAAGGGCCTGTGTGAGCCAGCCCGCGTGTGTCCCGTGTCCCAGGAGCAGGAGTCCCAGACCCGCTGTTTGCGCTTGGCTTGATTCTATGAAGGCGGCTATTTGATGGAACGTACTGGAACAGTTCATAGCCAGCCCAGCAAACCTTATGTGGAGACAGAGCTTTCTTTTTCTCTTTCCTTTTCCTGTTTGCAGTGAGAATGAGGCCTTTCTCTTCTCGGCCCTTTGCTCTCCCCAAAGTTGTCTCACGAGGTCATTGCCAGCTGACAGTCTTCCTTTCAGTGCAAGGTTTGGATGGAAACAATGCTCTTTTTTCCGAGGGGCTGGTGAGGCTCTGCGCCGATTCCTGAGCAGGCTGCTCGAAGTGTCAATGGTTTATTGTTTAGTGGGGCTGTTGGTTTCTGCAGACAGTTCCATCTATGTGATGCAAGACTTTATTCTTTTATGCGTGCATCTGTATTAGTACATAGATAGATAAAGATAGATAGGCACACACATGCACACACACAGACCATCAATACTGAGCAGCAGAAAGGTGGTTGGAGGTCAGCGTGTTTGGTTTCTAGCCACGGTCAGCCACTCTCTAGCTGTGTGTCCTTGGGCAAGTTACTTACCCTCTCTAGCTGGGCATCAGCACCTTCAGTTCAGACTCATCTGTCTATAAGGTACATTTCAGCTCAAGCATTTTTTAACACTGTGATTGCAAGGTATTACATTACCATGTTCAACAACGAGCTGAAAAGCGCTTTCTTTGAATAGCTTCTACATCTACCAAAATGATTTCAAAGAACAGACAGGGATAGATGCGGAATGTTCTATGGAATCTCTTGAATACTGAATTTATTGGTTGGCGAAAGTGAATGGGAGGTAGTGAAAAGTAGAAGACATCTGTGTTGTCAAGTTCTAGGGTCTTGAAAAATCCTTATAGATGTATCCCGGATGGTCAGCTACAATCATCTTTGTCAGCAGTGGGACATATTTTGAGAATTAAGAAGCCCTTTCAAAACTGTATATTGGGAACACCTAATTGAGGGCCCAACTCTGCAAACAAACTCTTTCATCTTGTGAGGACGGCCACTAGATAAAAGCAATTCATCAAAACTAAGGTGGACTCTTTTCGATCATCGTTCATAATGATGAAATACGATGATGTTATCACATTTTAGAGGTCTCTGAGGAAACTGGTAGGCTAGTGACGGGATTAGGAAGGTGTGGCCTCTGGGAGGCTAGGCGCCCTCTGGCATGGCCAGCCCCGGGCTGGCGCTGGCTGGCTCTGTAGAAATGTCGCCAGCATAGAACTGTGAGCTGGCCTTCCAGGAAGGTAAGTCACTAGCTAAGCCAAGAAAGAGGGATCCCCTGGGGTTCTGCCAATAAGCGCTGTGGGACTCATAACCCTGCAGCCAATTGCCAACGGCTTTGTAGATCTCCCTGAGGTGGTCTCTCCCAGGCTGGCCACCCAAACCCTTTGCGGAAGAGCCTGACACTGCTGTCTGCCTGGCTAATGGTCCTTACTGCTCCTTTAACCTCCCTATTTACCTTTTTCCCTTCTGTTTCTCTACACACTTTTGTTGAACATATCTTATGGGGCAGGCACTCTGTGAGGCACACAGAACTCAGATACTTAAACAAATGGTTCCTGAGCTCAAAGTATTTTCTTCCTCATGAGAGAGATAGTAAATAGAAAAATAATGACTAATATAGTTTAAAAAGAGTTATGGGCACTGAACTTGGAGAGCAGAGAGTAGGGAGTGGGGGGGCTTGAGGAAACATTGCAGGTAGCTGTCCAAGGAGAGGGGGAAGATATTCCCAGCAGAGGAAACACAGTCTACTTGGGAATCATAGATCGCATGTAGGATTTGGGGAGAAATCGAGGCTGGAGATGAAGTTGGGTGCCCCCAGCCTCAAAGCAACCATAGCTTGGGTTCAGGAATATTTATTCATCCTTAAATCCTACAGACAATTCCCCAGGTTTGAACATTGGTGAAGGGAATCTCCAAATCTTGCCAGTCATTAATAAAATATTTGATGATCATTATTAAATGATCAGTTTCTTGGGAGCCAGTCTCTCCGGGCCTGCTTCTGGCTCTCTCTGGCTACACCCCACCTCCTGCATCTCCACCATGGTGGTTAAGTGGTATGACCTCCTTTCAGGACCTAAGTAGGACCAACACTCTCCAATGACTGGCCAGCTCTATAGAGACAAGACTATAGAAGTTAGAAGACCAGCCTTCTTGTGATAAGACAAGCTCCTATTAGTGGTCTGTCTTCTGAAACTAATGTGTCAATAACCCTGACCTCCTGAGCTTATACATTTGACTATCTTGACCTTCAAGACCTACTTGATAATATTTTAAACCTCATTTCATTACTTGGATTTCATTACCTGTTCCCACTACCTACTCTAACTTGCGATACTTCCCAGGACCCGTACGCCCTGTTTGAGTGTGGAGCCCTCATCTTTGTCTGCCCCACTCATTCCTCCCTTACTCTTCTCCATGCCTAGATGTGACACTGAGACAGACTTCATTTAGGTGTTTCCGCTTGTATTCTCGGCTATGTGTGATCATGGAGATGGTAAGTACAGGTTTATGAACTAAAAGAAATGAAAGTCTGGCTTGGCGGATAAACATTTTCGTCCCTTACAATTTTAAATAGTTCCTGATCTTTGAACCACATTAAATATCATAATGTATTAGAATTTGGCAACACTAATTTTTACTACTGGAAAGAGCCCAGACTGACATGAACAAAGTAATCTTGTCCATGAAAGAAGACATATGAATGTCACTTGCTTAGAGAGTCCCACGGGATTCTTGTCTGTCATCCTCCATTTTTAATTAGAGCTGTAATCGTCTCTCAAGGGGCATCTGGAGGCTTCATTAAAATTTCCAGCTTCCCTATGATATATAAAACTGGTGATGTTTAAAATCTTGGCCATATCAAAAATAATAGCAAGTTGAGGAAAATGTATCTTCAGGTAAAGTGAGTTCCCCTTTCATTCCTAGAGGACCCCGACTTACCTGCAACAAGCACAGAAACAGCACCCTTTCCAGTTGGTACATTTGCTTCGTGTCCACCTCACATTTCTGAATCCTTGTAGCCTTCATTTGCATCTTCATAACCTGTTGTTCAGGACCTTTTATGACCATGAATATGGCTCAATGATGCTTCTTGCATGATTCTACCGAGCCTGGGTTCCTCCATCTGTAGAGAAGTAGTCGGCTGCCCTGAGAGTGGAGGGCACCACGGCCTTTCTAGCGAGCTATTCTGAGGTCAAACCTACAGCTATCAGGAGTGTCCCAGAACCTCTCTACTTCCTTTTAAGCCACCATCCAAACCAGTCCACTGGTTAGAGCTTCCAGCCTTGGTCCCCTCGCCTCACCATGGCACTACAGAGTATCTTACAGTGTTTGTCACCTGTGAGTTACTTCACAAACCCACAACAGGATCCTTTGAGATGTTCCTGATCCTTTAAATAGTTCCAGCTATCTTTCCAGGTTGGGGGTAGAATCATAGCCCCAGACCAAGGATTCCCAATAGTGATGCTCTTGATACCTTTTTAACTGAAAATTTTTTTTTTTTTTTTTAAGTTTCAGATTATATGTCACTCTTTTTTTTTTTTTTAATTTATTTTTTTAATTAGTTTCAGGTGCACAAGACAAAGCAAAACTTAGACGTTTATCATTTATATCCCTCACACTGTGTGAACCCTCCTCCCCCCATCCACTATCCCTCTGTACGTTCCCAAAACCTCTCACCTTCCCCTTATCCACACCCCCCCGCCCCTCTAGCAACCCTCTGTTTTTCCTCCATGTTTCCAAAACTGTTTCTGATTAGTTTAACTGAAATTTTTTATGGAGATAATTGCTATTGGCATTTTGAGCCAGATAATTCTTTGTTGGTGGAGGGAGATATTTAGAAGCATCCCTGGCCTCTACCCGATAGATGCCAGTGGTACCTATGTGCCAACCAAAAAATGTGCCCAACATTGCCAAATGTTCCTGGGTGGGGCAGAGGCAAAGGTACCCCACCGTTGTAAACCATTGCCCTAGACCTAATGCAGGATAGATACGTAGAACTGGAGCTATGTGGCTTTTCCAGTAGGGAAATGTTTTGGCATTTTTGTTGAATCTTCTCTAGCCTATAAGAAACAGGAAAGCCAAGATGTGACCATGAAGAAAGTCACTTGCCCCAAGGAACCAGAGTACTTTCCACCATTCATTTATAGTTGTTCACCCTCACTATCTTATACATCATAAAATTACTCAAATGTGTTAGCAGTTGTGATGCAGAGGGAAGCTAGATTTCCTTGTCCAGCCTTCTCATGCTCTAGTGATAGACTTTGTCTATGCTATCTCAAGGGGTCTCATTAATTTAAGCCTGTAATAAACTTGCTTTGCATCTTATGCTGACTTAGGTGGGTGCAATAAGCCAAGCTTTTTCAGAAATGCTCTTTCTTCCATCTCATTTGGCCATTGCCACAGATTCTAGCAAAGTTGTGATGGTTCAGAAACTGTGTCATCATTTCTCAATGTTTTTATCACACTTCATTTCAAAGGATGCCTTTATTCTAACAAGCTCATTTAAATGAGCGGTGACTAAGAGAAACAGTTGGGCCTGTGGAGATCTGTCCAGGCACACTACTTCCTTCATGCCTACGAAGCATAGTCTCCCAATATTCACTGCAGAATCTGCTTTCATCTTGTACCAAAACAATGAAGGTAAATTAGTGGGAATAAAATGTAAAATGCATTCATTCAAAGCAAAGTCACTGAGTTGGACATTGTGCTAGTTACCATGAGATATTTAGAGACAGATAAGACACAACTTCAGAGTTCCAAAGCTCTTTGTTAGTAGTACAGCAAAAATGTGGATGGGAGCATTTATAATACAAGTCAGGGGTCCTATAACCTAAGTGCCGTAGGTGTTCAGAACAAGGTTACAGGAAAAGAAGGGGGGTTCTTCACATTCCAGCCCTTTGCCTGGTCCCAGATTCTAGAATGCATGTGTAAATGGCCCGTGAGAATGCTTCATTTCCCTTTCCGACAGGATTGGTACAAACCAGTGGGTCTGGGAAATATGGAAGACCAAGAACAACCAGGTTTTACCAAGGCATTTGGCAACATGACAAATTACAATCTGTGTATTTATCTCATGGGGGAAAAAAGATGAGGTATGAGTTTGTTAGTAATTGGTTGACTGTAGTCAGTATCCGTGTGGAAGGAGATTCCTGGTGCTGTGACATTACGATTTTTAGTCTTAATCCATGTGTGGTTGTCATGAAGTCATATGTTGCAGCGTAAAGAACTCAACAGATTTTGATGGGCTGAGGCAATGCCCCAAGTCAAACAAAATGAAGTATAATGCAAGAAAATGGAAGGTCTTGTCTTGGATCCAAAAGCCCATCTGCACAAACACAGGGGGAGGGGTCCAGGCTTGGCAACAGATGTTGAGAAAGGATTTCTTTTCCAGGTTTTGTGTGTATTAAGAATCATCCGGCATACTTGTCTAAAACGTAGGTGCCCAGGTGCCACCCCCAGATTGTCAAATTCAACAAGTTTCAGGTGGACCCAAGAATCTGCATTTATTACAGCTTCCGGGGTCATTCTGACTTAGAATCTCCGTGGGCCACACTTTGCGAACCACTGTCTTAGAGGTTTAAGTTAATAGCAGGAGGATTCAATAGTTGCACTGATCAAAGTGTAATGAGGAGGACAAAAGAGGTAAGAACCCTGCTCTATTGTACTAGGCAGAGCAGATATAAATAATTTACATTTAATCTTCAGCCACAACCCTTTAAGAGACAAACCGTAAACAGGGAGGCAAAGGGACTCAGAACTAGGTCATGTAAAGAACAGTGAATGAACTGGTAGTGCCTAGCTCAGAAAGATCAGAGAGAAGAAGACAGGACAGGAGAAAGGTGGTTGGCATTAGGGAATTAAACTGGTTTTGTGGGTCCTCACAAGATGACAATAGAACCAGTGGGCAGGAGCTGCCAAGGAATCAATTTTGGCTCAGAATAATGACCATCCTTCTCCGATAGTCAGGGGCCTTGGAGGTATTCAGTCATGGACTGGAGAACCTGTTAAAATGATTTTTTTTTTTTTTTTTTTTTTTTTTTTTTAGGAAGTTGGGTAGTGAATGGAAGCGTGGCATTTTGAATAGATGGTTGGATCCAGGGAAATTTTGTTTTTAATAGGAGAACACAGAGTATGTGTAGGTTTCCAAATTGAAATGGATCGATTACAGAAAGATATGAGAGTGAGGAGGGCAGGTGCACCATGGGTACAGGAGCAGGAAGAGAGAAATAAATGAAGGAGTAAGGGATTGGAGGGACCTGGAAGGGCTGGGCTCTAGAGCTCAGGAAATGTTTGCTGTGGAAGCAAGGCAGACTAGGAGCAAGGAGGTTAATGGTTAAAGATACAAATCATTTTATGGTGGAAAACAGGGTGCCATGCAAGGCACCTTAAGACAATGTGATAGGCAAGTGGATGGAAGTTCATTCCAATCGTGGTTTCAAGAAACAAACGGTTAAATTTTTTGCCCAGAATTAAAGAAGAGTGGAGTTGGTGGGGGTTTGAGGAGTGTAGGAAAGGTGTGGAGTAGCAGGTTTGGGGAATTTGCTGAGGCGTCAACAGCCATCCATGACTGGCTATTGCACTATAGCACTTTTTATAGGGTATAGTCAACTCAAGTTCTTCATGTTCCCAGCAGTGTTGAGCAATCCAGAGGCCAGCGTGAAAAGAGCAAGTAGCTGGGAGTAACCCAGGCTAGGAATCAGCATGGTGAACCAAAAAAAGGATACAGGAACTTACATTTCAGGCTCACAAAGATTGGTAAATATCAAGCTTTGATCTGTCAAGGGCAAAGCAGGTTTTCTGCCTTCAGAGCCTTTGAACAAGCATCTATCTCCCTTAAACTTAGAAACCCCAAACCCTAGAGATACCCAGAAGTACCCGAGATACCTGAATTTCATTTCAAAGGTATCACCTTCGTACACCCATCTTTGTCATTATAGAGTTGGGGCTGTCCTGACTTTGAGGTTGTATCTGTCCAGTGTGTTTCTGGAAACTCTGGGTTTTTATTAAGCCCTGAGATTCTAGCAAGTAGGCAGACCCTATGGCCACTGTAATTTATGTTAAAAGATATAAGCTATGAAGCTTTTCATACATTTTCTCCCATTTTTCTCATTTACTTGAGTAGATTTTTCAATACATTTATGGAAAACAATGACTTTGGTTTACATGAGACTTACAATGTTGACACAATTTGAAAACCTCACCGTACCTGTCTTTGGCCTTCAGCCCATTTGATCCAGAAATCTCTTCAGATAATACCTGAGTCCCTGGGACAAGCCTGTCCAAGTAGAGGTCTTAAGCCTTGACCATTTGCTTCGTCATTGTTTTTGCATGATAAGCCTTTAAATATCCCGTGAACACTGGTAGAAACACATTCTTTTTTAAAGCAGATTTCTTGCAGGGTGAAAGTGTTTTTTTTCATTTGTTTGTTTGTTTTATAAAGGAGTTTTATTATTGGCTAAAATTGTGGGAGAATAACTTTATTTTTAAGAATTTGGAAAGACTGAAAAGAACCAGGATTAATGCCTCTACTTTTAAAAAGCAAAAGGGAAGTTTGTAATGTCCTAATCTGGAACTTTACTTGGGAAAAAAAATCACCAAATCATTTCTAGAATAATCTGTAGTGAATACAGTGTTTGGAACTTGTATCACTTGACAGAACAAGTCCTGTCAAACTGATTCATTTCCTACCATGAAAGAGTAACAAGATTTTAGTAGATTTAGGGGAAATGATAAATATAATCTATATTTCATTTAGCAAGATGCTTGAACCTGCTCCGTCTAACATCTTGGTCGATAAATTCAGAAAACTTCGGGATTGACGTTAGACGTCCAGGGAGCAATGGAGCACCTATCCTGGGGTCTGGATTTAATAGCAGAGCCTTTTTGAGAGGCCCAACAACAGGGGAAAAGTTACCTGATCTGCTTTAAGAGGAAGAAATGAGGGTAACTTATTCCAAAAGGATCCTCGAGTCCTGAAAAATTTATTTCACGTGTTTGTCATTCGTGGTTTTGATTATTCAGATATGCTCAGAAGATCAGTTATGAATATATAGTTTTATAAAATAAAATAAATGCTGGCTGCTCACAGTCATTCATATACCCTGATTGTACATCCTTCTGAAAATTCCCCAAGAACTTCCTGACAAAATCAGTTCTCAGGCTTCTCTATCACCAAAGGGGGGCAGGGGGAGGAGAGGAAACAATAACTCTGAAAGCAGGTGAGATGTGCAGAAATAAATCTGTCATACTCTGTAATTCCAAAAGGGAAAGATAACTTCTGGAAATTCTATCCTAGCGTAGGAAAGTCTGTTGCTACAAATGGTGAGGATAGTACATTGATGATTATTCCTTGGCTTTACATATCCTCTCTGCTATGGGGAGCCCAAGCACCCTAATAAATTGTTATGTCATTTTTAACTATTAATCTTCACAAACCGTTTCCCCCCCCCTCAGGAAATCTGGATGGTGCTTGCATTCCTCATATTATAGTAACTTTATGGCTGGAATTAGATACATGTATATGGAGAAGGTTTGTCCTTGATAATATATCTTTATCTCATTGCCCTTATTTCCCAATATTAATATATTTAACCCAGAGCCCAATAATACCTACAAAAACAATATTGTAGATTTCTTTAAGGCTCTCTAGCCCACGCAGTACCTCCACAATTATTTGATCTTCACATTCCAGCCTGGAAGTGCAGACAGGTAACAATTATCAGGATAATATTAATCGTTGCTACCATGTATCGAACACCTGCCATGACCTGCCAGTCATTGTGCTAAACACTTTACATCTACCATCTCATTTGATCCTCAAACAATCTTGTGGGGTGTGTACAAGGAGGAAATACACTGCAAGGATTAAGTGACTTGCTGGAGGTCATTCGGCTGTTAGTGGCAGAGCTGGGACCAGAACCCAAGTCTTTCATGATCTTTCCACTCTCTAAGTTTTAAGAAAAGATCTTGATTCTTCCAAGTAGTTAAGGAATTCTTTCCTATATTTATTTACTTTTCTATATGTTCTTAATCTGTTTATTGATTTATATATTATACATATTATATATCACTGGGAGGGCTTCCATCTCTAGCTTGCAGTCCTGCTTCATGCCTTGACTGTAAAGCATGTCCGTCCTGAGCTACCAGCACCACCTCTCCGATGTCCTGCCCCGAGCAGATTAGGAGAGAGGTTCTATGTTGTAGGTACCAGCAAAGGACTTTCTGTTCTGTGCCCAGGTCCTTGACAGAGGGGAGCATTAGGTAACTGATACAAGTGATTGTCAATTCATCTTGTATTATCATTACGCCATTTAAGCCCAGCCCACACGCTTACGGAGATTGTTTCTTTTAAAAAGTAATGTTTTTAAAATAAAGGACCAGATCTCAGAAAAACACGCAGTGGAAGACCAAAACTTCATTCATTCATTCGGTCAGCCAGTCTCTGTCTAGTACATGTCTATGCCCAGAACTCTTTTCATCCTGGAATCATTACTGGCAGTTCCGTGCTGTCATCATCACCATCATCACCATCATCATCATCATCATCATCATCATCATCATCATCATTATCCTCTTCACCATACGCACATCACTGAGTACCAATTAGCACTGTGGGCATTTATGGAGATGTGGGTAGTGTGTAGTCCATATGGTGCCTACCCTTGGGGAAGCAGGCGGGGTAACTGGTAACATGAATACAAATCTATTCATTAATGCATGTGTATCTGCACATCATCACAGGTATTGAGTAGTGAAACAAATGGATCTTATTGATGTTATTTTGGCGCCTGGCTAGTTATAAACTAATCCAGGAAATCTGCCCGGAGAGCTGAATATGAGAAGCAGGGTGAGGTCAATTCCAACACTGGGCCTGGGACCAGGTCCACATGAGGTGAGCCTGAGTTAGACTCAAGCATGGGAAAAGAACTTCCAACACACCCTCTCCCAGATCCCTCCAAATTTGAAAGGCACCACATTAAAAAAAACCTAGAACCCTTCTTTGCATAATTCCCACGACCTTCTATCACCTCTCTCCTCCACTTTGGGCTTCAGTTTGACAAACATGGATAATAATTGGATAGTGTAGAATCCAGGACAGCAGCATCTCTAGCCCACAGCAGAGAGTTTGGAACCTGTGTTCCACCTTATTCTCTTGTACTTTAATTCAGCCAGGGGGTCCCCCATAAATATTCATGGAGATGATAAGAATGACACAGAAACTCTCAATACCACTTGGGTTTTAAAATCGAGAAAATCACGTAATTGACCAGCAGAGTTACCTACTTAATTGACAACTCAAAACAGTGAGTCTTTGGCCACCTATAACACTGGAAGTTTAAAATTAGAACGGGTACAAAAAGCTTGTAGAAAGTTCTGGATTCAGCATGTCTGAAGAGGATTAAGACCCTGACGTGCCTGAAGAGACATATCCATAACTGGACCTCCTCAGCCAGCCCCCCTTGGCAGCTTTCTATTCTGAAAAGATCTCTAGAAATGAGCCTTGTATCTGAATTCTCTCTTTACTGGCTGCCAGGGCTGTTTTAATGGACATAGTGCTGGAAATATTTTTCAAGAAATAGGAATGAATGTGAACATTGAAGACCGGTACTATTTTAACATTGACGGTCTCTAGATGTCTAGATTTTTCTAAGGTCTTCCAACAGGATGCTGTGTTTCTGATTTTCCAGATAACTCAGTGGTAAATGTGCCCATCCAAGCACTATGGCCTCCCAGTAGAGTCCCACCTATATCCATTTTGGGGGTTATGAATTCCCACCTGAGTGATGATTACTTAATGGCCTTATTCTTGCATGGCCTTCCCATATGTCCTTCCACCTCAGGGCTCCACCCCAAACTACAAGGTGTGGGAGTCTAGGATATGACAGCCTGGAGTGGGAGGTGGGAGAAAAAAGGCGAGGGGGGACGAGAGTCCACCTTCTACCCCTTGGCCCAAGCGAGCCATTCCCTTTGATTTCCCCCGTTGTTTCACCCCCTGACCTCACTACCTTGTGATCCACTTTTGAGGCAGTTTACGGGGACATCGTATCTCCACCTTCTATATGAATAAAATAAACAGTTTGAAGCTCCATGTCTTTATTCAACATTTCCTCTAAACTGCACACTTTGGCTCTGCGGCCCCGTGCACCAAAAAAGCTTTCCGGGAGCAGCGGAACCCCAAAGCCCCGTCACATAGTCCACGTGTAAATCGGGCAGGAGGCACCTGCGCTAACCACTGCCCCTCTCTACCTCTGGGGTCTTCCCAACTCCCTGGTTCTGGGGCTGGAAGGATGCTAAGAAGCCTCCTCCTCGGCCTCTGACAGAACGAGGAGCAGCAGCCCCAGCAGCAGAGCAAAGCTGAGGAGCCAACTGCATGTGCTCCCTCCAGGCAAGGCCAAGAGCTGCTGGGATCTGAGATCCTCTGGGGAAGGGAGGGCAACCCCGCCTGCAGCAGTGATGGAAACGTGGGAGGGAAACTGGAAGAGGAGAGACGGGAAATAAATAAATAAAGAAGGCATGTTTGACCAAACCCCCAACACCTAAATCCCCAAGCCCACTGGAGCAGGAAATTGAGTGGCTGGACTGAGCAGTCTTGCTCTCTGCCCTTCCCCCACCCTTGGCCTGGAAGGTTTTCTAGGCCTCCCAGACTTCTTTTTTTTTTTTTTTTAATTTAGAAATCTCAAATCTATAGAGAAAGAGGAAGTGAATTTTTAAAACAGTGAAGACTCACTGGCCCCCATCTGAAAGAGAATGAAGGCTTGCTGAAGGAAAAGGAAAAGGCGCCCCCCAAGAGTGTGTGTGTGTGTGTGTGTGTGTCCGTGTCCAACATAGTCTATGAGACAGCCTGCAAGGAAAAAGAAAACAAAGGAAAGTGTGACACGAGAAAGAGAAATAAGTGGGAGAAGGCGTGAATGTTGGGGGAGGGGGCTGGGGTGCTGGGGAGGCGGAGAGGATGGATGCCGGAATGCAGGCAGAGCTGGCTGGGAGGGAGGGAGGCTGCACACGTGTGCGAGAGAGACAATGATGTCAGCATTTCCTTCTGGATTGGTCACGTGGCCCTTGCCAGGTAAACAGACTGGAAATAGACTCCATAAAGGCAGCGCCTGCGGGGGGGGGGGGGGGGGGGGGGGGGGGCTCTGGCGCTTCACCCTTTCCTCTCTGCTGCTTCCTAAACATGCCGGTTTTCATGTTTGTGACAAGGTGATCTCCGAGTCGAATTGTATTTTTATGAGCCCAGGAATATCACTCAGGGAGGGAAAGCTATTTGCTTTTATAATTAGCTCAAGGAGTTTAAAGACATTTTGATTTTAAAGAAGAATGGAGGTGGAGATGAATGTACATCTAAGCTCAGATGCTGTGGGTGTCTGGGGTGGGGGGTGGCTTATCCTCACTGGTCTCCTTGGGAAGGGGGTCAGATGGGTCTAGATTAAGGATGGATTGGAAGGCTGCAGTTTAGAATGAAAAGGATCAGATGCTGTGATTATCAACATTAGGAAAAAGAAAATGTTAACAGACTCAAGGAGAATATATTAAAGGAGTTTGATACAGCTCAGTATGGGACCATGATGCCACAGGGAGGAACTGAGACTTCACGAAAGAGATTAGGTGAAAAAAAAAAAAAAAAGACAAGTTACTATGACTTTCAAGCAGAGTTTTTTTTTTTTTCTCCCCAAAGTGATATAATACAGCCCCCAACTGAAACATGGCAGGGGCTCAGGGCATTTTAGAATGGCAAAGGTATGTCAGGCAACTTTATCTGAAAAGCAAAGCAGATGGAACAGGTAGTTTTTCCATCTGAAAAGCTCTAGAGTCCAAAATGGTAGGGGGCTCAGGGGAAGTATATGGCTTTCTTCAAATTCCAGGAAATAGAGCCTTTGCATCTATGATGAAATAGCTTATTTAGGTCATTCTTTGAATAATTTTGAATTGAAAGAATCTATTTTATTTTGGTCGTAATTTTCTGTATCCTTGTGGAAATTTGGCCAAAGCCAAACAGGAGGGAGAGTGATGATTGTCTCAGTTTTCCAGGGCTTAAGGGGTTCCTGGGATATAGTTTTAAATCTAGGACAGTCCTGGGCAAACTGGGACCAGTTGGTCACTATAATGGGAGGCCTAGTCTAGTCTAGATAGAAATAACAAGAGAAGTCAGCCCTATCCTGCGCCACCAACCAACAAAACACACGCAAAAACCCTTTCATTCATTTTCATCTAGTTTCTTCCTCTCCCTCCCCTCATTTCTTTCCTTCAATGTCCCTTGATCCATTTACAGCAGGGACCACTCCGAGACTAATTTGAGTATGTGTGACTCTGTACTTGGACCTGGAGCTGGCAGAGTTCAACTAAGTTGAACAGTGGGCTTTAGTTGCCCCCTGGGAAAAAAAGGAGGGGGAAAAATGTTCATCCTTTCTGCTTCTCCCCCCACTCCCAACTTCCCTTATTCGGTGGGGAGAGGGAGAGGCCATCAGTGCCACAAGTGTACTTTCAGCCCTTGGGTTGAAAGATAGATATTTGATACCCCTCTCCCTTAACAAAACACGTCACTCTGACAAGACTCCCCGCCCAGAGTTATTTTTGCAACATTATGTAATTGGATTGCCTGGTCAGGAGTACTTCCTTAACAAGGCTTTCAGCAGGCCCTCTGTGTGGGCCTGGCCAGTCCTGGCCACTTACACACACTGGCTTCAGGCCTGGTCAGCCCAGCTAAACACAGTGAAGAGACATCAGCCCACACCACTCACCTGACCACCACATCCCCTTGCTGCACACCCCCCAGAGCAGTGCTTCAGTGCTGCTGGCACACGTGGAGGCCACAGTCATCGGAAGGCGCTCCCATAGTCAAACCTCAGTAGGGACAAAGCAGGCTTTTTGCTTCTGAGGGGGTTGCAGGCCTACTGCCACATATCCCCTTCCCTGCCCCCACGGCCAGGAGACCCTCCAAAGGCCAGCCCTTTGGATGTTGCTGCCCTCTCCCCAGTTTTCTGGATTTCCTCATATTTGTTCATGAGTAATTGGTCATCTGATCATCCCTTCCTGTTAGCCCTGCTGACTCATAGAAGTGAGGAACATGTCTGAGCTTCAGACAGTAAGAAAATTACAAAGAAAAAAAAGAAAAGGCCTGGCCTGAACTTCCCCCTGGTATAGCCAGTACAGGCCTGCAAATCCAGAGGTACACTGAGAATTGTTTAAATTGTTTCGTGGGTGATAGTATGTCTCTGTCATCTTGGGGGCTTGTTCACACGGTTGTATTTGTCATTTCTGTCTTTTGGCCTTTAGAAAACATCTGTCATGACTTTCAGTGGCACACCTCCTAGCCCTGAATCCAGCCCTGAGTCCATATCCAAACCAGAACACCTTTCCCAGAATATTCTTCTTTCCCTCTCTGGCGCCCATACTGTGCTGCATATCTCTCCTTTATTTTCCTGGGGGTCCTTGGTTCTCCTAACCTTGACAAGAAGCAGACAGTGGCTGATGGAAGGAGAACTGACTCTGGGTGGTGAACATACAACAGGATTTATAGATGATGTAATACAGAATTGTACACCTGAAATCTATGTAATTTTACTAACAATTGTCACCCCAATAAATTTAAAAAAAAGAAATAAAAAAGAAGCAGACAGTGTACTAGAAATAGCTTTAAAGCCAGATGGAACTGGGTTCGAATTCACGTTGATCCACTTAATAGCTGCATGATCTTAACCTCTGGAGCTGACATAAGAGTAATAATACCAGTTTCCCAAGGCCACTGGGAGAATTGAATACGGTTACATGTAAGTTACATACAGGTGTCAGGGAACTAACACATAGTAGGTGCTCAATAAATGTAGGGACTTGGAGGGGGGAGGGAGGAAGAGAAAAGAGTCAGTTTGCCAGACTCCTGAGAGCTAACCCCCATCTCCTTTACTATATCACGGATCTCCTGCAGGTTTGCCCTTTTTAAGGGCGCTGAATTGAATCTCAACATCATTGGTGGGGGGAGGAGGGCATGAGAGAGAAGGAAGAGGTATTCTTCGTCTCAGGCTCTCAGCACAGAGTGCCAGGGCTAGAGACCCCCGTGGCTCTTCCTTTTGGGGACACTTCCCTGCCTGAAAATCTGGTCCCCACCTGCCTTCTTACAGTCAGGGTTTCCCTGCAGACCCGTCTATGCTGAGCACGGAGCTCAATGTATTGATTTTGGTTTTGCCTGTGCCAAGTTGCAGGGGCTACCAAGTACCCAGAGCAAAGAGACAAGGGACAAATGTGGCTTCTCCCAAAGTGTCCACCTGTGTGAACCTTGAGTCTTTGTTATAAAGGAGGGTTTACTCCTGTCCACAGCAGGAACTAGTTGGAACCCACAGGTTAGGGATCCCAAGGGCAAACTGAGGTACAAACAGCCACAGGCTAAATAATGGAGGAGAGAAAGCAGGAGAGGTTCCCTGAAGATGGGAGTGGTGGTGGGCAGAGCCAGCACCCAAGGCACCTCTTGCCGAAGTGCACAAATGTCAAAAGACCGTTATGTTGGCTGTACCTGGAGGTGGGTAGGGCCGGGTGGAGGAGAGCCTGTGGGAGCTCGCACCACTGTTCCAGTTGGCAGGAAGCCCTTCCCTGAAGACTGTAAGTTTAACCTTTAGCATTCAAGTGTCGGGGCTTAAGTGTCGTTGTGAGCAAATCTTCCTGCTGCAGCGTTCCCAGACTGCGGGAAGAAGGGTCGACACAAATCTGCCTGCTTTCCTTTTTCTCCCCAGACAACATGAGAGGGAGGGCGGCGTGCAGAACCAAACCCGCAGACACAGGCGCTGGAGTAGGTCCCTCGCTAACCTTGAACATCCACTCCCACCTCCTTGGACAGCCCGTTTTCTGGTCGGCCTCAGTGGCCAGCAGGGCCCCAGGGGGCTGTCCACCCCCAGCTCTCCCGGAGGATGCAGGGGCAGAACAGCTCTCTGGCCCAGGCCTCAGCCAAGAGCAGCTGCCTGGGAACTCCGCCCCATGTCTTCCTACAGTTGGGTTCAGGGCCCTCAACTACCCCCGCCCATCGCCGCCACACCCCCACCTTGGTGCCCTGCATGACACTGTTGGAACACCTGTGTCCTGAAAGAAGCTGGGAAGCTGGTGAGGGCGGTGAAGAGGGAATGGAACCACTAGCGACCAGGTGCAAGAGAGGAAAGTGAGCTGCAGACAGGCGCTGGGCCTGGGCAGCTCAGGCCACCGGCAGGAGGTGCGCCCGCTGTGGTGCCCAACCCTTTCCAGCTGGCTGCTGGGGCCAGGCCCCCGGCATGTTGGTTTTTCTGGGGGATGCCCCGCAGGGGCTCAGTGGATGCTGCAATTGCTCCGCCAGGGGCCATTTTCCCACCCGGCGGTGGGGCCATGGGGCCACCCGGTGCGCGCACCTGTAAGGGGCGCGCGGGTACCAGTGCTGTGGTTTTGCGCCGGCTTAAATTCTCCAGCCAGCCTCGCCAGGAGCCTGAGCACTCGGGCTTCCTCTCAAGAGCCCCAAGACGGCGGGAGAATAAGGGTTTCCCGAAATGGGAGTGGGTGTGCCAGGCATTAGGGACGCGCGCCCTGGCTAAGTGAGCGAGCTGTGGTCAGTGTCTCGGGAAACTGTCAGGATCCCTGAGGTTATGGATCTTTGGAAGGAGGGAACAGCGCCTGGTCTCTAAAACGCCCAGCCCTGGAGGCAGGAGTGCAGCCAAGGAAAGGGTGCGCCTTATGCCTGGGCCGAAGAGACTGGCGTCGAATGTCCCTGCTGCCCCACTGAGCCCTTAAATTAAACTGGGAGGCGGCCACGCCCACAGGGGCCACTGCCCTACCCGCTGCCCTGGCACAGTCTAGGTCCGCAGGACATCCGGTAGGGAGCCCAGCTAACTGGCGCCCCAGCCCGCACGCCCAGGGCCTGGCGCATACCGGATCCTCGGAGCCAGGGGGACTGCGCCCTGCCCTCCACCCGCCAGCCTTAACCAAGCTATGGCCCCAAATTTCGTGCCATCCGCGTGCAGGAAGATCGGGTTTGCCTTTTCCTCTATTTCTAAGAATGGGAAACAAACGAATTAGAAAATTTTTGCTGTGGGAAAATATCTGTTCGATGTCGTTTAGTGCTTAAATTGTCCTTGGAATCTTTTTCAGCTTCATTTGAAAAGAAAAAGAAAGTTGATGCACGCCCCAAACCTTGTTTCTCTTTAAACCGTCCCCTTAGACGTGCAGTCGGTTACCGCAGATGTTTTCTGGGGCGAAGAGAGCGAAATGGAGGGGGAGGGAGGATGAGGACTGGGAGTCTCTCATTTTAAATCCCATTACGGGCTTTGAGGACAGGCACAAAAAATCAGGAAAAGATAGTTCGTCCCCCACTGATTTCCTTCACTTCAAAGATTTCCCTCGCCCCTTAAATCAGAAATATTATGGCGCTAGGTATTTCTCAAGGAAAAAAATGCACATGTTTCTTCAGAATATGTACACGGTATAGGTTCCTTTTTACACTTCTCAGCAAAAAAAAAAAAGGGGGGGTGGGGTGGGTGGGTGGGTGGATAAGGCACTCAATTCCCTGGCTATTAAACAAGCCATGCCTGCAAGAAATGCAGGCATCGGGAGATGCTCAGCCGCGCATCCCTCCATTAGCGCACGCTGCGTGGCTGTGGATCAACAATGCACGTGCTACGGTGGGTACCTACCTACTCCCCACACCCGCCCTAGTGGGCTCTGTGCAAATGGGCGCCAGGTCCCAGTTGCCCGCTTACAGCCCTGCTCCCAATCCCACTGCCTCTCAAGGATCCCTTTTTCTGCCTCCAGCTGGCAAGTCGGAAGCCTCGATCATTCCCCCCAAGTGCTGCCCTTAGAAATCCCTAAAGTGAAGGTAGCTGGACCCAGGGTCTCCTGCCCTCGAGTTGTTCACTTTGTTGCGTTGAGATGAGGTCAGTTCCCTCTCTTCTTCACCCGCCCCAGGCTTTAGATGTAGTGCAAACTTCTGGTACCAAGTCACCAAAAGGGAAGCCAGCGCTTGCCGGTGGTGCGGGCGGTGCAGAACCCAGAAGAGCCACCAGCTCCGAGGCGCCTCCTGCCCCAAGGTTGGATTTCAGATTTCCATTGCAAAGGAGCCGAGGAAACTGGGAATCTGACTCAAACCCTGGAACTGACTAATTGCCCTGCATTTTCACAATGCGCCATGTATTCGAAATGAAGGGCAGGCTTTATCACTTGGAACTCTTTCAAGGACCCGGGCGCTCCAAGTTTGGGGCTAATTCATTAAAGGTTTTACTTCTGAGAAATGGAGTGGGGGGTGTGGGGAGAATGAAAGAATGAAACATACCCACAATCCATGTACTGGGATGGCACTCAAGAGCAGGTTGTGGTCTCTTTTGAATCGGGAGTTCAAAAGAAAAAAAAAAAAAAAAAAGGCTTGTTCCCTCCCCGTTGCCCCAGGGATGAAACCTCTCTAGATTCTAGTGGCCAATTTGGTTTGATTTCCGCGGTTTGGAGGCTCTGCTGGGGTTAGGGGGCGGCAGGGCTCCGAAGACAGACCTCAGCTGCCTTCTGGACCAGCTGGTCCGCTCTTGGCCCTGGAAGCAGAAGCTGAAAGAGGGGTGATTTGCCCTTACTCTGGAAGCTGGCGGGGAGCGTCTGGGGAGCGCATCGCGGAGCTTCTTCGGCCGTACCCTACACGCCTAGTCTGTGAACCTCCTCCCTCCTCCCTCGCTCATCTCCCTGTCAACTCTCAGCACCCCCCACCTGCCTCCTGTCCCTCAGGGATCTAGTTCCCCTTACTCTCTGTCATTTCCAGCGAGTTCTTTTCCCACCCCAAACTCTTTTTTCTTGGAGTAACTTTCCAAAAGAACTGTCGTTGCCCTAAAGTCCAACCTTGTGGGGGTGAATTTGGGAAGCTCATTCTCAATTAAAGCCCCTTTTGTGGACACCGTGTATGCGCCCCATACAGTCCCCAGTACATTACCTGGGCACTGACACCCACAACGTGATGTGCCTCGCGGCGCAGCACCAAAACAAAAGGGGATTTCAGACGCTTTGCTCTTTTGCAGTGAAACGCCTCAGAAACAAATCTGAATTTGGTTTTTGGTTATCTTTCAGGCGTGAAAAATATTTTGACAAAAGTATTCTCCAGGCTGCCTGAGTTGGGGAGGTGGGGGGTGGGGGAGGGAGAGAAAGCTTTTGACCGAGAATGTGGGCACAAAGCAAGAAGCTGCACGTAATGGACACCACTGTGTACTTCCGCTCACAGCTGCGAAGGGCATGACCAGAGTCTGAGGGGCTGGCGCCAATATCCAAATTCCCCCACCCTATCGAGGGCACCCCTGTTTTCCTCAAACGGAGAGCAATTTTTTACCCAGTCTCAGCTGCTCACCCTCTGGCACATTAAGAGCAAACTTTGTGATTTGGTGGTTGAGGTTCGGGGCACAGTGGTTTAACCGTAGGACAGAGCTGCGGATGGAGCAATTGTGGATGCTTAGAATAACCTCACCCGCAACCCTAGGAGAAAGGGGAACTGTTCGATTTGTCTGGGGGTCAGGAGGTAGACTGGGGGCTGGGGGTAGGGAACGGATGGATGGAGCCCCAAGTGCGCGCCTGGCTGCCTCTCCCTCCTGTTTCTCCCACCCTACCTCATCTTCTGCCATTTCCAGAGGCAGGAGAAAGGTGATCTCGGACTTGACCCCTAAATCACAGCTGCTGGTGGCTGCACCTCGCTCTGGGACAAGCGCAGCCCCTTCCCTGGGCTCGGGCAGCTTAACCCTTTCGTCCCCGCGCGCTCAGAGGCCGGCGGCAGCGGCGCCTCTGACCCCGGCACGGCAAGCAGCCCGCCTCCTTGGCGAGGCACCTTGGGTCCCACGAGGAGACCACGAAAGGGCGAGACTGCAGGGTGCTGCGAACCTGGGGCACGGGGAGGGAGGCCCGGAGCGCTGCCGGGGAGCCCGAGGAAGAGCCGGAGTCAGCGGAACGAAGAGGGATGTTTGGATCGTGTTAACTAGCCAGACAGATGCACTTCGGCATGTCTGCATTTATGGAATCCATATGTTGTCGTGGCAAATGAAAGGACAGTAACACGTACATACAATAGACTTAGAATAACAATACACATTCAAAAAGGGACCCGTACATTCTTCACCCTGCAACCCTTCTCTTAGATCCAGCTCTGGAGTTTGCACGGAGAGGCGTCCTTTCAACCTCCCCTGCCTCCACACGGGGATTTCTTGTTTCTTCCTCCTCCCCCCACTTTCTTTTTCTGTTCCTCAGACCCCCAGCAGAAGAAAACCTAGGGCCCAAACGCTAGGCTCTGTGGAAGTAAGATCTCCTAAGATCTTCTTCAGCCCTTTCCCCTTAAGACTGGCCCATCGCACCTTGGTCCAGAGAATAACTGCTCCTAGTGCAACTCCAGATTCTGAAAATCGCAGGGGAGCTGATTCTCACTCAAATTCAACATCTATATCTTCATCATCAAACCAACACTTCTATGTTAGATTTGCAAAAAAGTAACTTCAAACAGATTTGGAAACAAAAACCCCCAGCGAGAGAACACACACACCGCTCTGTACAGTACCTGCATTCATCATGTGCACCTTGTATATTTGTGTGCACATATATATTCACGCACACAGAGATGCAAAGACATCTAAAGTCATTCAAATGTATATTTATGTACCCATTTATGCATATATTTTTGTGTTTATATATATATATATCCATTCCTTTGAGCAAGAGGCGGAGAAATATACACATCAATGCAATATTTAGCCTACATTCCACTTTCTCTCTCTACTGTAAATATCTTCAAAACAGATTGGTCTAAAATTTTCTGCCCTCTTGCCAACTAAATGAAGGATTTAGATTCTGAATTTCTTGGTTTCTTTTTTTCATTTTGTACATAAAATAACCCATATAAGATGCTGGATTATCGCTTAAGCATAATTCAGTCCTACAAGCTTGGTACCTCTCCTCCTTATAACGAATTCACTCAGTAAAATTAGCATAAGTATTTACCAGATTAAGCTGACGTTTTCCTATATTGCTACATGAAATACATTTATATCCAGAATTTCCCCCAAATAGCCTATACCAGTGGAGATACTGACTTCTTCCGCACTATTCTGTATAAAAAACAAGCTACAAGTTCACTTCTAGTACTATTTACATTCTTAAAAGAAATTAAATACATAGCATTTAAGTGAGTTTTCAAGATCTACTAGGAGAAATTTAATTCTGCTGCATCTTAAAAAAATAAACTAACAGATTTATGCAGATTCACGAAGACAGATAAATAGGAAGTAAATATACTCCTGAGGGGCTGAACAATTTTCCTTACCTGATGTATTATGGAAAAATTCAGAATTTACCAGTCTTCCATCAGTCAGCTACATTTTACACTGACCTGCACTTTGGACTGAAAGGGAAAAAAAATATATATTAACTGTTGCCAAGGAAAAATTTAAAATAATAATCAGAAACCGGACAAACTGAAGGTAAAAATATACAATGGCTACAATAAAGATAAATATTTATTTAATCAAAGTAGAAGTTGTGTTTGGACTGTAGGAATGTTTCATCCTTCCCTAAAAAAAAAAAAAAAAAAAAAAAATCAAGAAAGAAAAAAGCCAGAGTCTTTGCAGGCTCCTGGAGAGTTCTCATTGTCCAGGGCTATCGAGAGCCCAGAATGGCATTAACCTCACAAAAGACACATTGTGCAGGGGACAAAAAAAAGCCCCTTCTTCTACAATAACTTTTAGCTTTTTTATTTTTAGAAAATGACAAAGGTTTTGCAAGCACTGACTGGTGAAACCTGTAGCAAGCCAGGCTGGACTTGGCTTTATTGATCAACTGTCCCGCATGGAAAAGCAGCCAGGAAAAGTTTGAATGGCAATCAGGATTTGGCTCATAGAGAGGAAACCCCCGATTTTTCTAAATGTATTTTCTTTTTTCCCCCTAAATAAAACAGCATTATTCCCAGAGTGAATTCAGACGGATTAGATGAGGTAACCCTGCAAAATCCTAAACCGGTTTTCTCCCCCTAGTCTTGACTAAGAAGCTGCATGCTCTTAAGAGCATTGGAAAATCTCTCAAAATGAAGAATTCCTTTTTAAACAAACAGATTTCCCGATTAATTCCCAAATTCTTTCTAAAATAAATAATCCATCTAGGCTGGGGTAAAACATTTTTTTTTTCTAAGAAAAATAAGTTTTAGTGTGCGCTCTCTACCTGATGGTACAGGGTGCCTTCACAAACAAAAATGTTTTTGCGTTTATTTGCAGATCACTTAAAGTGCAAATTGCATTTTATTTTATTCCAGACATTGTAATTTCAATGGTACTAGTTCATATTTAGAACTTACATAAATACATGCTTGTCATTAAAAAAAAATCTATTGCAGTAGCAGTGACGCTTATGCTAGGATTTCAAAGGGGGAGGAGAGAGAGAGAGAGAGGGAGAGGGAGAGAGAGAGAGAGAGAGAGAGAGAGAGAGAGAGAGAGAGAGAGAGAGAGAGAGAGGCTCGTGTTCTTTCTGTGTTTGTTTGCTTGCTTTTTGGAGGTACCGTACCCCCGCCTAAATGATGGCTTTGATGTACTGGGAATCGGTACAGTAGCAGGGTCCCTGGTGCTGTCTTTGATTCCAGGGATCTCCTTTAGGCTCTGGTGGGATGTACTGCTCCTAGTCTTTATCTGAAATCCATCCTCTCATTTCAAGCCCTTTGGTTTAGAGACTGCTCCAAACTCTTGGAGGTAGCTGTAAGACTTTTTTTTTTTTGGCATTAGGGAAGGGGTATGTAATTCCCCCCCTTTCTCCACTCTGGACCTTTCCTCGCTATTTAAATATATTGGCTTTCTTTCTTACGAATTTAGTCTGAAATTATTTTTCACTGCCTTTATTACATCCCTGCTTTTGATGGCAAAATAGCTTCCTGTGTTTTGAAAACATCTGCTTTCCAGGTTTTACACGAGAAAATTGATTTTACTTTTCTCTTAAGTCCAGAAAGGTAGAAAGTTGGACTTGTTTCCAAGTGCAACTTTTCCTTTTCTTGTCTTTCCTTAAGTTACCCCCTTTCAGTTCTGATTCACTTTCCCCCTTTTATTTCTTCTAATCATCACTCCCCTCTTCCCCTCTCCTTCTAAAGAACCAGAGAAGATTGATTGCGTCTTATTTCAGAAGACAAAATTAACATATTATATATATATATATATTTGTCTAGTCTATGGTACGTGTTAAAGTTTTCTCCATATTTTCTTTATTTGTCCTCTGATTTGAAGGGAGGTAATTTTCCTCCTTTAAAAAAATCTCAGATTTGCAATTTAAAGTGGCCTCTATTCTAAGTCTGCTCTTTCACTTAAATCTTTGCTTTAAGCTGTCCCACTCCATTATTACCCCCCTTACTCCTCTCTTCTTTGAAGATGCTCTTTTCCTATTTCATTTAAACATTGGTGCATTTGCCAAAAAAAAAAAAAAAAAAAAAGAAAGAAAGAAAAAGAAAGGGGGAAAGAACAAGAAGAAAGAAAGAAAAAATATATTAAAAAAAATCTTATCCAGGTTCCTATTGTTGCTTCTCTGCATTTAACTTCTCGGTGTGTGTGTGTGTGTGTGTGTGTGTGTGTATGTGTGTGTGTGTGTTTTTAATACATGCATAAACTTTTCGTGCCTCCTTCCCTCTTCCTGGGCTCTTCTCCCATCCTCTCTTCCTGCTCTCCTCGCCCTGCTCATCACTTTCCCCTGGTTTTTTTTTTTTTTTCCCTCTCTCTCCCTTCCTCCCCTCTGCCTCCCTCCACCTCCCCCTTTTCTTTTTTGCTGAATCTTATTGATCCAGAAGGTGGCTAATTAGCCCTTCCCGTCGTGCCTGGGTAATGAAGCACATGCGCACTGAATTAATCACAGCCATTTTTTGCAGGAAACTAATTAGCAGAATAAAGATCCAAAGACTTTTTTTTCTTTTCACTCATCAGCTCCCACTTCCAGCGCGTCCCCTCCGACCGCTGCAGCCGCCGCCGCCGCCGCCTCCTCCTCCTCCTCCTCCCGGCCGCAGCCGCCGCCGCCGCCGCCTGCTTTGCATCCCAATTACAGCCTAGAGCCGCTGCCGCCGCCGCCGCCGCTTCTCCTCCGTGGCCCCTGCCCGCTCCGGGGGCTGTAAACTCCCCGCCAACCATGCTGCTCGGCGGCAGCGGCGGCGGCGGCTCCGGCTCCCCGGCTGCGGCCGCCTCCCGCCCCGGGCTCCGCCGAGCGCGCTCCAGCTCCGCCGCCGCCGCCGCCGCCGCCGCCAGCAGCGCGTCCTCCGCCGCCGCCGACCCCCGCCAGCCGCCGCTGCTGCCTTGATGGGCTCCGCGGCCCGAGCGCCTCTTTTCGGGATTAAAAGCGCCGCCAGCTCCCGCCGCCGCCGCCGCCGCCAGCAGCGCCGCTGCAGCCGCCGCCGCCGGAGAAGCAACCGCGTAAGTGGCAACTTTTCCCTCTTTTTTTTTTTTTTCCCGCCGCCGCCGCCGCCGCCGCCGCCTGCTCCTCCTCCTCCTCCCGCCGCCACCGCCCGGACGCGGGGCTCCTCGGGGCGCCCGGGCTGCTTTGCATGGGGCTCGTCCTGCCCCCTCCCGGCTCCCGCGCCCGGCCGCCGCCGCCGCCCGCGCTCCCCGCGCCCGCGCCCTGCTCGCTCGCTGCGTCCCGCTCGCCTTCCCCCTGCGCCAAACTTTCTCTTTCTCTTCTTCCTCCTCCTCCCGCCGCCGCCGCCGAGCCCGGGCCGCCCCCTCCTCCATGGCCCCCGCGCCGCCGCCGCCGGCCGCCAGCGACCCCCGGGAGGGTGCAGGCGCCCGGGGCGAGGCCCGCGCCGCGACTTTAGAGGTGCCGCCGGGCAGGGCCGGCCAGGGCGCGGGGCCGAGGGCGGGAGGGCGGCCGGGGTCCGGGCGGCGAGACAAAGGCGGCGGCCGGCGGGGGGGTCCGCGGTGTCGAGCGCCCCCGCCCCCGCCGCCCCCGGCCCCCAACTTTGCCCCACCCCGAGAGGCGCCGGGGCCCCGGGCTGAGCCGCCGCGCGGGGCGCGCACCCGGCCCGGAGCAGTCTCCGCGGCCGCCGCTGCTGCCGTTGCCGTCGCCACCGCTGGCCAGTCGGGCGCCTTCCGCGCCAGGGCTCTAGTTGCCGGGAACGCGGCCGCAGGGCCGGAGCCCCGAGTCCGACAGGGGTCGGGGGGTGAGGGGTGAGGCGGTCGCCCGACCCTCTACCTGCGCGCTCTCCGCCCTGCCCCACTGGCAGCGCTGCGCGCGCCCAGAGGGGGCTCTGCCCCGGACACTAGGGGCTCTCGGGGGCTAGTGGCTGCGCCGGCGGCCAGGGCTAGACCTAGCCGGGCTGCCAGCCTCTTCTTGGCCGGCTGAATTGAGAGGCATCGGAGGATTCCTTTATTTATTTATTTTTTCTTTCTTTCTTCTTTTTCTCTCTCTTTTTTTGTGTGTGTGCTCACGCGAATCTGTGATTGTTTACGTTGCGTTCCCCACTCTTACCCCTCGTCCTGCTCCACTCCTCTCTTCCCTGTGTTTTCTCCATTAGATGCAAAAACCACGGTCCAGAATTTTACATTATTTATTTTCAACTACATCTTTTTGCATATGTTTTGGAGAGTAGAGCTAGGTGTATTTTATTCAGTGCATTTAAATTGTATATGGACTCAGTACTCGCAGGCTTTTTGTTGAGCTATTAAAATTTAAAAACACGTTTTACTTTGCAAATTAATCTGTTGCTCAGAATATGACTTTTGAAAATGTGCAATTTCTTTGACTGTGGCAAATTCTTTGATTACAAGTGCTTTCAAAAATCACCCACTCTTAACTTTTCCCCCTTGTTGCTTTGAAGTAGGGTAAATATGACAATTTTTATTGGTCTCAATTATTGAAACTTGATCTAAGGATTATATGGAAGAAAGGCTGATTGCCTTTTTCTGGCCTCCAGTTCTCCTGACTTTTAAAAGGGAGTTTGTTAAGTACCTTTGAAGAATATGACATACGGTGATCGCGTGGCTGCAATGCAAATTACAGAACGTAAATTCACTTTGGAATTAAAAAAGGACTCGAGCCCTTTCAGTGGGGACACTTGAGGATTTATTATGTTTTTTAAAAAATTACTTTTTTTCTCCCTGCTTTGGGAGAATGGCTAGTTGCAGACCAACTTATTTGGAGGTCTTCGGAGAGAGGCTTGGGAACTGGGAGAGGGGAGAAGATTGATCACAATCTACATAATCAATAGGGCAGCATGCTGCAATCGTGTACCTACATTTACTGTAAATTTCTACAATATCTGCAGCGTGGGTGCTCCACTGCCTCACTCCACTTCTTCGAGCGGATTTAGAGGCTGCCCAAGCAGAATTCACAGCCCAGCTCTCCGTAACAATATAGGGGAAGTCCGCTCTGGAAGTGGTTCATTTTAAAACTCCATTTTACTGTACCTTTTTTTGACGAATCTGTTTACATGTAGGGGTTTCAGGTACCTAATCCCCAAAGTATAGGTATGCTGTAGCTGGTAAGAAGTGTAAAGTGTTGGGGGGGCGGTGGTTAGGGGATGGGAATTCACTTACTGAATTACCACTTCCGGGGCCCTCTTCTTATCTTAAACTGTTAGATATCTAACTGGTGCAAGTAATTTAGAGATATGAATACGAGAGAATACTACACCAGAGATTGAAGCAATGTCAAAAGTAAGGATTGCTCTGTGTGTGTGTGTGTGTGTGCGTGTGTGTGTGTGTGTGAGAGAGAGAGAGAGAGAGAGAGAGAGAGAGAGAGAGAGAGAGAGAGAGAAGAGAATACAGACACTTATCTTATAGTCAGGCTTGAAAGCTTGGTGGTAGGTGAATCCATATTTGGAGATGATTTTGAAATAGTCTTGCAAATGGTGCACGAACAGGATTTCATAAAAAGTGTACACGGAGTCAGTTTTGAAAGGATTGTGGTTTGGGGAAATGAGGTATGGGCAGGAAAACCCACTCTAGGCCAGCAGCTTTCCTCTTTCTGTGTGTCTCCTCCCTTCCCCCTCCCTGAGTTTTAGTTTTTAATTACTTAATGCTGAAACGCACAGGGCTTATATAAATATTTGCAAATGCTCTTTCCTATTGATTTCTCTGAATAAACTGCCCTGCTCAGGTCCAGAGAGGAGGCAACTCAGATCTGTGGACTTTTTAAACATATAAAGTCTCTGGAGGAGTGTTGGACTGTGCATACATGTGTTTATGGGTAGAGTTGTGACATGAAGATTTGCACCACCACCCCCCCCTCCAAAGGAAGAGAGTTCAAGCTCTGGGTAGTGTGTGCAGAGAAAGCTGGGCTGGAGCTGGCCCCAAGGCCTAGCAGTACAGACGTGTGTGTGTGTGTGTGTGTGTGTGTGTGTGTGTGTGTGTGTGTCTGTGTGTGTCTACACTGGGGGAGTCTGAATGCATATGCACTTACACTCCCCCCACACCCCATTAAACATGGAGTTCTCTAGGCTCAGTGACTGCCTTCTCCTCAGGGTCACATTGAGTTCGAATCTGACCCAAGGTGCAGGAATCCTGTGATGGAGAAATAAAAGAATATACAGAATTGGGGTCAGGTCAGCTGCTCAGAGGCCAAAACCCCTACAGCTGCTTTGATTTTATTTTTTGTGTGTGTATATTTTAGGCTCCTCCTGCCATGTTACAAATTGTGCCTCCTCCTCTCAGGTGTTTGCTCTATAGTTTAAAGGCACCAGAGCCTCTGCCTGCGTAGATATCTGCTCCCAGCAAGAACAGAAAACCCACAATACTGAATCCAAAACAAAACAAGGGAGGAGGGGGAGGAAAAAACCCCTATTGAGTTCAGGCAAATAAGGTTGGGTCTCCAGATCCGATTACAAAGCAGCTTTGAATATGCAAGACAGCACACAAGACCAGTTAGTCCAGTTACAACAAACTATTAAAAAGAGAGAGAGAGAGAGAGAGAGAAAAGAAAAGGCATGTTTAGGTCGTAATTTGTTAGTACAAGGAAAAGAATCCCACATAAAGCTGCCTCTTTCCCCCCCACCCCTCCCTTTGCTGGCTTCACATACAATTCACTCACCCTTTTCCAATTCGTCTACTGTATAGGTTCTTTTATTAAAATCTTTTGGGTTTAGGAAGATCGCTGCAAGCAACACATTTTCTGTATTTTTTTTTCCCTTTATCTTTAGAGGAGAGTTGGCAGGGGTTCTGTGGTTTGCAGTTACACAATATGTTATCATGTTTTTAATCACTAAATCATTGCAGTGGTTATAGATTTACAGTCTTGGGGTATTGCAGAGAGGAGCATCGGCGGCTATATATATGCTTTTAAATTACACCAATGTAAACTGTGAGCAGCAGCTGTGAATATGGTAGGCCGACTTCAATCCCCTCCACCCCTAGCATCTTAGTTCTTTTTCCCTCTGTGGTTCCCCCCCCCAAATTGTTTGGTTTGCTTAAAATGGGCTATTCCCCCCCTCCTTATTCCTTGTCTCTTTGCCCCCCCCACCAAAAAAAAGGTTCATTTCAGACCTCTAACCCCAGATAAGCTAGAATTCAAACTCGAGAACTGTAACTTTGGATCAGAGAAAATAATAATAGTAAGAAAAATATGGACTTCCTAAGAAATCCTGGATTTCCACACTGACATCCTGCATAGGGGTGGAGGGCTGATTGCAAATCAAGAGGGAGAGGGAAGTCAAAAGGAAGGGAAGACAGGCTGTGGTGCTTGCCTCCATGGAACCCCCCGTGTCCTGTCACCACGAGCCCACTTTCAGCTTCTGTTTTTCATATTATTATGTAACAGAATCCTTGGCAGCATTAAAAATTCAGTATTACAAGCTGATTGTAATGCTGTCTCATTAGACAGCACTGTCTGGCCTTGTATTAAGTGAAACACAGAGCATGGCTTTTAGATTATAAACACCAATAAATATTAAGGATCAGCAGAGTGGGGGGAATAGTCAGCTGGTTTTTGGCCCCTTCTGGTTTTATATCCCCTCCCATCTTCCTCCCTTTACCCCCCTTCCTCCCTCCTCCCGACCATGGTAACTGTTATCTGTTTTCTTGGGATGCTGATGTGTTGACCCTGGTGACATTTTAGGAGGGCTTTTTATAGAGTTATCGTGTGTACACAAAAGGTTTGGAAGTTTGTTTTGTTTTGATCTGCAATAAACAGGTCCTTCACTTTGCTGATGTCATTTCCGTTCATATTTGAGTTGTTTATTGTGCTTCTTCGCAGGGCCCTCTCATCCCTACCCCCACCTCGCTTTTCAGCCAGAGCCTGTGGCTGCCTGGGGAAGCGGGGCACATGCTCCTAAACTGCCAGGTCTGGGTTCAAAGGCTGAGAGTTGCGTGTCACTGCCTCGTCCTAGGGTTCGCCTGCTGGGGAAGATGTGTCCAGCCTCAAATCTGGTTAAACACTCCGACATCCACTGCCCTGGTATTCTCATGGCATGCAGTGCTTCATCTCAGCTTCTTTTCTCTGAAGCACCCCCCCACACACACACACATCCCTTATCTGTGTCTTTAATACATGTTATTGTCTCCTTCTCCATGCGCTCCCCTTCCCCCCCCACCCCCCAAACCAACCTTGTAATGATAACTTGGATTCAGTTGCATACCTGAAGCTGCCATTAGCAACTTCGTGCTGTGAAAAAAAGAAAATGTTTCCAGGCGTTGCCCACAGCCTCCCCACCATTATTACCTTCCATCCCTGTTCAGGGTTTATTTTGCGTTGATTTTTCTGTTCTCTGCCTCTTCGTAGACATGAAGGCCGTTCTGATGTTACTGAAAATGACCGCAATGTCTAGTGTCTCTTGTTTCCATATGATCTACAATTGGAATCCCCCCTCTTCAAAAAAAAAAAAAAAAAAAAGTAGGGTAAGGAAAGGAAGGAGGAAAAACTGACTGTGTAGGCCCTCAAGGGTTTCCTCTAATAGGATGATGGGTTTTAGGTTAAAAGAAATTATATTATTGTTTTGTTCTTTTAGGTTTAGAAATAATAGGGAGAGAGGGAAAAGCAGTCATTAGGAAGTTCAGTGAGCTGCTTTCCTACTAAGACGGGTGAAAAATGAACCTGCATTGACACTTGGCTCCATGTGAAAGCCCCAGTAACCTCTCCCCCCTTCCATGGCCCTGGCCTTTTGTTCCTGGAGAACGGAGCTAAGGTGCTTTTTCTCGCAGACCAAAGGCAGCAGGCAAGGAGTCCCCTTGTGTGCCCATCGCCTTTAGATGGCCTTCTCATGGTTATTGTCAATGCAGACTCCCCCAAACAATTGCTCCGGGGAGACACAAAAGCAAAAACATTTGTCCTATTTTTTTAACCTCTTTGTTTTAGTTTTTTTTTTTTTTATCCATTCTTTAAATTTCACAGTTTCTATTTGTCTGCAGAGAGACAAACGGAACAGCATGAAGCACATTTTTACCGTAGGCCTCACTGGCGATTGGAACAAGCTCAATAGAAATCCAAATTCTAAAACACTGGCTGACTTGGAGGAGATGTGAAATTTCAGCTTGGAGCTCTTAAGTCAGATTAGTACAGATTTTGAACAAAAATGCAGCTACAATGAAAAGATAAGAAAATGGGATTCTAGAATCATTTGGGGGAAGTGTGAAAAGGGTCATCTTTTGTTTATCACTTAGTATGCTGCCCCAAGAAGTGGTCGCTTGATGGGAAAGAATTGCAAACCCAAAGGACATTCTTCATTAAATAAAATAAAATGAAACCCTTGTTATTGTGCTTCTGGTATATCGTTGAATTGATCATTTTAACACCCATGTAGGGGAGTTGATGTTGTGTTGAGAATTTCTTAAAAACTACGATTTATAGAAAGAGGCCATATCCCTTCCCCCTTTTCTTTCCTCTCCTGTTTCCTTTTTCCTTTCTTCTGCCTCCAACCTGCTTCCCCTCCAAGAATTCAGTGGTGTGCGCCAGGCCGAGTATGAAGGGATGTGTCAGACAGTGGGGCCTGAGTCCACCTCTTTTTCCTGGCCCCAAACAAAGCGTCCCTCTCCTATAATGTATGGACCCTAATTGCGATGCTGTCCTTAAGCATCTGTCTGCCTTTTCATTAAAATTCTCAATTTCAAGGTTTAGAAATACAAATGTAAGAATCCCCCTGGGTATAAAAGTCTTGCATGGCAAATTCTCTTTGCCCTTTCAGAAATATTATTTTTGTTTAAAAAAAAAAAAGGAACGAGCGAGCTCTTTACCTAACGTTTTAAAACTGGTTTAAGGCAAGTTCTTTATTTTTGCTTTTTTAAAACGTGGGCTTTGTTACTCAAAATTAATTTGGAAAAGCTCTTCCCAATTACAGTTTTTTAAAAATGGTTACTCATTTGTGTCTTTCTTATGTGTGTCATTGATAGATTCAGGGTCTGAGCTGGGGAGGATGGGTAAGCAAGCTAGATAATGTTCCACTTACGATTTGGGGGTAAAAATTAATCTATGGAATTAGCATTGTAGCGATAGATGGGAAGCCTTGACATTTGTGTCACAGAAATGTGAATCAGAACATCTGAGTGTATGCCTTGGCACAGCAGCCCCCAATGGTCTTGAAGGTGAGTGTGGGCTTGCATTCTGTCCCGTACCCACGAGGGCCTGGCCACCCAGCGGTTACCAGTCCCCTAAATATAACTGCCTAGAAACGATGGGGTGAATTTGGGGCATGGAGTACAATTCAGCTCCAAATGTTTCTGTATTTATTTCAGGGCCTTCCTCCACTCCCCTCTGGCTTTTTTCTTTGTTAAAGCCTCAAGGTTATTTAAGAGTACTAGTTTTAAAATCAGTGTGTACGTATAATTTAATAAAGACAGAGGATCTGGAAGAATACACAAATCCATCTAAAACCCATTGTGCTGTGAACATTAGAGCCCAGGTTTAGCGGGAAATCAGAATGCTGACATTCACTGTATCTCAGCTCAGAGATCATATTTACCTTTCCTGAAGTGAAAGGAGACAGCATTGAAGAGTGAGTGTGTCTGGGGGGGGGGGGGGGGGGGGAGAGAGAGAGAGAGAGAGAGAGAGAGAGAGAGAAGCCAGTTGGCTGGGTTGGGATCATTGTAATTTACTAGCCAGCTAAGCGTTAGGGGGCTGGCCTCTGGCTTCGAGAGTGGGTAAGGGGAGGAGTAGGGAAGGGGTTAGCATTCCCTGATTTATTTTTAAATATTTATCCTCTGGCTGTTGCCAATTACGCTTTCCAGATGAGGTGAAACTAGTTTTGGAGAAGTCGGAGGGAAGAATCGTCTTTTCTGCGAGTAGGTTTATTTGTCAACAGCATTCAGGACGGGGCGATGAGAGTCCTGGGCTGTCAGTGCTGGGTAGGCCGTGGTTGAACGTCAGGCAGCTGCCCTCAGAGGAGCCAGGGCCTTCCAGAGTAGGACAGAATTTGAAACATGTATTTCAGAGAAACTGTTGATTCCATTTGTAAGTGCAAATGCTGCCAACTCCCTTTGAAGAGGCCTTATTTTTGTTAATGGTGAAAATAAGTTTGAGTTAGAGGTAACACCCCAGCTTTTGTGCAAGCCTTTGTATTCATACTGGTACAGAGGCCATAGATTGCCTGCCTGTGGATTACCGGTTACATTTTTGCCTGTAACAGACAAGCTTGACCAGGCTTTACCATGTGTGTAACTGGTGCCAGATTAAGATAAAGAAAGGAGGGAACGTGAGTGGCTCTTAGTTCTATTTGTCAGGACTCCGGAGGCGGATTGCAGTGTCTGCTGCTTGGGACACTGGCAGCGTGCGGACAGATCTCCCTCGGGTCTTTCTTCCCAGCACCTCCCCATCCTTCCACAGTACTTTACAGCTGCTACTATGGGCTTTCTAACTTTCATTTTATTGAAGATATTTATCTGTAGGCCCACCGAGTTTGTGATGTCACCAGATTACAAGGTTGTCCCCTGTTAACAAAAGTTAAAACAAAGAGGCAAAATTAGATTTTCTGCGAGTATAAACATTTCCTTATTTGTCTTTAATTTATCTGGTGGGCCATGGGTTACTTCCAGGTCTGGAGCCTTCATTTTCCTGAAGAGATTTCCACATCTATGCATGGTGTGTGCCACATTAGTTGTGTTATTGCCAGCATCATCCTCTTCATGTATTATTAATAGTCAGTTTTCAATTAAATTATTAATTGGTTTTCTTTAAGGTGTTCTTAACTCATGTGGCTAATATAAATAATAGTGTGTTTTGAAAACACCACCTGTTCTTGGGCCTGAAGTCAGGCAGTCTGGAAACAGCTCTGCAGTGATCATACTTTGGTTTATGGAATCATCCTCTGTTTTTTCTTTTTCTATTCTCCGCTGCCCCCTGTAACCCCCCCCCCCCCCCAGTTCTCTCATGTGTGACAGAATTTGGCTTGTGTTCTCTCCTTTGTCCCTAATCGGACACGATTCCCTAGAGGCAGTCTTTTCTCCCAAAGCCCTAGCTGAAAAAAAATTTTTTTTTCGAGTCTCTTTTCTGGACTAAAACGGAAAGAGGGGCTGTCTGTCCCCAACAGGTTAGCTATTTCTGTTAATTTGAACCCAAATTATGTTGTGTAAAATGCCTTCTACATCGTGACATGATAGTTTTCATCAGCCAAACATCCCTTTTCCTCCTGCATCAGTGTGTGCTTGATGCTAATACGATTCCATACATACAGCTCTTCGCCTCGTGAGCTTATTCTATTTCTAACACTTGCATGGTTCATTATTGTGCAGTCAGGAAAGACTCAAGGCTGTGGGGCCAGCCTGGGTGGGAGGCTTTCAGAAAGGGTCAAAGCAGGTGTCTTTCTGTGCTGAGAATTCAGAGTAAATTCAGACTGAGCTTGGGATTCTGGCAGGGAGGACAGGGGACTTCCGGTGAGATTTCTGTGGTGCCGTCTTTGCCTGTCAGAAAGGAAAAGGTGAACCTGGGGAGATATAAAAGTGTCCAGCAATTGCTTTGACCAACAGTGGTGGCCGCATGCAATCTGACCCTTGGGGGTAGAATCTCCCTAGGTAGGGCATGATCTCTCTCTATGCCTGATCCGAACCGATGTGGCTTTACAAGGCGAGTCTTGTTAAAGAGACTGTAAGCTTAATTGCAAATTGAGACTTTTTTTTCTTTTCACTTTTCTTTTTCATTAAAAACTCTATCCTTCAAGTCTCACTGGAGAGCAGGGGATGTTTTTATAAGTTTCTGCAGCTGAAAAACAGAAGTGCTCTGTAAAGCAGTTAATAGGATGGGTGTGTGTTTCAAATAAATTCCTGTCCACATTGGCTAATGTCCCCATGCTAGAGTGGCCTGGCTGTGACGTGAATGGGGCCCAGAGACCGATGGCTCCGGTTTGGAGGCCCCAGGCTGCTTTTTGTGGCCGAGGGCGCATCCCTTTCTTCTCGCCCGCTTCTAGGCTGGCCGCTGACTTTTGATGAGTGAGGGGTCAGTGCCTGGGGAGGACCGGGCTTTGTTCCCGCCGGGCGGGTTCCGGGCAAGGCGCAGGCCAGCAGCCCAGGGCTCCCGTCCCCAGGCGCCAGGCGCGCGGCCCGGCCTGCCCGGAGGCCTGTGCCCGGAGCGCGGCCGAGCACTCGGGTCTCGCGCGCCCGCTCGTGTCCCCAGGTCCCCACGGGCGCGGCCACCGCCGCTGCTGAGCCCCCGGCCTGCGCCCGGCACGACTGTAGATGTCAGGCTTTGCCCGGGGAGTGGAGCGGCGGCGGGGCTGTGAGTTTCAAATTAACCTTCCGCTTTGTTGCTGTGTAATGTGGCTCCCCGAAGGCCCCCCGCCCCGCCCGCCCCCCTTCCCCCGGCGGTGCGCGCCGCAAACTGCGAGTTGAGCTTCATTTACATAAAGCGATTCCGGGCGGGCGGGCGGGCGGCCGAGCCGGCGGCGGGCAGGCCGGGGACAGGGGCGCGAGCGCCTCGCCCCGTGGGTGAATCCCCGTTGAACGCCGGGGGACCCTCCCTCCCGGGGAAGGACGACTGCCAGCTCCGGCCACCACCATGAGCCCCCCTCCCCTGATGGCGGCACCCTTGCACCTAGGCAGGGCCACCTCGGAGCCCCGGGGGCAGCGGGAGGTGGGCAGAATGCCTCCGGGGGTGGGTAAGTTTGGGGCCCGGATGCCGCAGGAATTTCCCACTGTCGCGCACGCAGCGGCCCCCAGACCTGCAAGTGCCTCCTCTCTCCGGAGGTGTGCGGAGCCTTTGTATGCCAGGTGAGTCGAGCCTCCTCCCCCGCCAGCCCGCCTGCCGGGTTCGCGCAGCCGGCCTGGAGCTGCAGGCAGGTGCTGGAGTCTTGGCTGAACTTCCCATTCTCTTGGGGCATGTGGGGGAAGGGCCTGCTGGATGCACTTGAACTGCTAGGATCCAATTGGAACCTACCTGGAGTGAGAGCTGCTGAATTCTGCGGGGCACAGAGTAAAGTCCTTCCTCCTTTCCTCCCTTCCATCTTTTTTCCCCTCCCTCCTTCCTTCCTGATTTTGCTTTTGGATTAGTTCCTTCTGAATACTTGAGATGCTGGTGTCATTTAGAGTTTGGGTTCTGCCATCTAAAAATGCACCCTTCTCAGCCCAAGAGAAGTCACTGGTCAGTTCAAAACAATATGAAGAATGCCTTGTGGAGCAATTAAAGGGAGCAGTTAAAGGGAGAGTCAGAGTTTGGGAACTGGAAGGCACCTTTGGAAATCCACCTGGCCACCCTGTAATTTTTGTTTGTTTCCACTCTGGAAAAACCAGAGCAGCTTTCATTTCCATGGGGAGGAGGGGTGGTCCAGAGGGAGAGCTGAGATGTTTGTCCTGTTAAAGAAGGAATGCCCAAGTTAGGTCAGTAGCAGAAAGAAAGAAAAAAAAAGTAATTGTAGGCTTAGAGGGAAAAGAACTTTCTGGAAAATGGTCCTGTCTGCTTTGGGCATAGCTGTGTTATGGTGGGAAAACTCCTGGAGGGCAGAGACCACAGGTAGTCAGAGTGCATTGCCTGGCACATGATGCATGGTGTATAAACTGGTTTAAATGAAACCTGGGAGCAGGTGAATCTACAAGGGTCATCCCTTCCCCCACCCTGTGTTTGTATCATTTAACTGGACTTGAAGACTCTAAAGACCACTGACAGATAACCTCAGAGTGGATAGATACTTGGACACAGGGAGAATGCCTCACCCTCAGGCTGCGGCCTGCTGGGTGGAATGTATGAAGGCAAGGAAAACAAACTTAAACCTGGAAGGTAGATAGTGAGAAAGTTACGCGTCATCTTATTTCATCCCATGCTTTGAGATCTTTGGAGACAGGTCACTACATAAATAGAGTATAATTTAAAGCTCACACTAGCCTGGGAACTTCATTTTTTTGCCCTCAAGCAGCAGGTGCGAGTTTGTAGAGTTGGCCCCTCGAGTCCCCCTCATTCCTAAATTCAGGAGGTGTCAAACCTTCATGTTCTTTTAATGGCTGTGGTTTCTGGATAGTTTTCAAGGGGAAACCCTAAAAATCATGAGTTCCAGTAGGCTGGGCTGGAGAGGGAAGCCTGAGTGCTGGGGCTGCGATTGCATTTGAGAGGAAAACATACACCTTCCAAGGTAACCTGATCGAGCAAGGCTGAGACCAGGGACGTGGGCCTGTTCCTTGTTATCAGAATTGCCACTGGCAGCCTGAGATTCTGAACCCTTCTCCTGACCCAGCCCCAACATGAACAGCAATTAGAGAATAGAGGTGGAGTCTGAGAGGAGTCAGGAGACCGCAGTTCGAAATAATTTAAGGGTTTCAAGAATGGGGTCATTGGAGAGAGGTACATACCTGGATGTTTGCATACCTGTATTTGTGTTCATTCTACTTTGCAGAGACCCCAAAGGCCCCCCTTTCAGAGGGGGTGTGGCTGTGAAGGCCAAAAGAAACTTTTCCTCTCTCTCTCTCTTCCTTAAATTACATGGCTAAAGAGATTGTCTGCATTGCATTTCCTAGCATGTTTTCAGGGAGCGTGTAAGTGCCTCTCAGAATGGGCTAGGGTCACACTTTGCTCTTTTATTTAATTACACAAGTGTTATTTAACAACATGGGGCAGATGCAGAAGCAAGCACTTCCACACTTTAAAAACAGCCCTTTTGGAATCACAAGGAATTAAGTGACTTGAAGACCTACTGTCTGTGACATGGGTCACCTCCCTTTCTCAACTCTCTTTTGAAATGGCTGAACTTTCTGTGGGATAGAGCTGCTTTTTTCCAGTTCTCCTGAAAACAGTTTTGATTGACAGAGCTATTGAGCAACACTTGCTACCTCTTCCAAAATAAAAAATCTGAGCTGCTTCCCCAACCACCTGAAACTTGAATTTTGGTTTCTTCCCTTCCGTCTTTTATTTGCACAAATGAATGCTCAGGCAGGGTGGAAAGGACCCAAATAAAACAGAGCTCTCAGCAGGCCTCTGTTTGGCTCCTCCCAACAGGACAGTGAAGTGCCTTCCTTCCTGCTTTGGGAATAGATTTAACTGCCGTGTAATCTCGCTGCCAATTGGACTGCCCAGTGGCAAGGAGCTAAAATAAGCGAGATTTCAGTTTTCGTCATTATGACCTTAAATGATGATTACTAGACGCTCCCAGAACATGCCTGGCTCACCTTGGGTGACCTAAAGGTTGTTAGTTCATTAGAATGAATACTAGTGAAATATTATCTGGGGCTGGCGATGATTTAGCTTGGTTCCTTCAGTTCTGGTCACAGGTGGTATCCAAGGAGTGTGTCCTTATTGTCACTGTGTGCTATTGTTCCTTTTGGATATTGGGCCTTTTTTTTTTTCTTCTGAAGCATTAATGTGAGAAATACGCCAGGACCCAAAGCAGAACTGTTACTTAAATTATTTTTATTGCAAAGTTGCAACAGTTTCATGTTAAAAAGTAAATATTTAAGTGACTAAGTAACATTTTTATAGAACTGTAGGAAATGGCTGGAATTGCTTGGAAGGGAAAGAAAGTGAATTGTCTTTACACCCACTTTTTTTAAAAACTTTTATTTATTTTAAGTGTGTTTCTCCAGGACCCATCAGCTCCAAGTCAAGTAGTTGTTTCAGTCTAGTTGTGGAGGGTACAGCTCACAGTGGCCCATGTGGGGATGGAACTGGCAACCTTGTTAAGAGCGCTGTGCTCTAACCAGCTGAGCTAACCAACTGCCCTTACACCTAATTTTGACAGCTAGTAGCTAGCTTGCTTCTTAACCAGAAGGGCTTAGCCTGGTCTTGTAGGGGAGGCAACGGTAATTCTGACCTGAAGAAACTTGCAAGCTCCATCTCACACATTTGCCAACAGTATTACAGGGATAATGCACCTGACATCGAACATCAGTAAACTCAAGAAGTACAGCATGTGCTGTGGTTTATACTTTCATTTGTTATTAAAATGGTAGCTTGCTCTTAGCCTGGCCTATTTCTGTAATGCTTGCGCCTGTTGGCCTACTCTGGTTCCCGAGACTGGTGTAATTAACCAGCATGGTTGCTTTCTGTTGAAAACACCACAGGAAGGCAGATTCCCATCACAGTGAACTTCGTAGGGGTCTCCACACGCTCTGGTGTGAGAATTTGGTTGTAATGGTGATTGTTAGAAATCGCAGCACCGCTCAGAATCACCATCCTCTCTGCCTGAGTTCCAAACTGTGGTCAGGGACAAAGGGGAGCCAGTTTTACTAGAATCCAGGCAAGGGAATTCCTTTGCAGGAGCTAATCTCAATCAAATATTACAGTGTGCCTGTTCTGTCTGAAGTGCTGTGTCCTGAGTCCTTAGGCTGCTCTGAGAAACACACACACAGAAGCTAAGATTGAGTCAAACTGCCTGGAGGGAGACACCCAGCAACAGTCTTGGCTCATGGGCAAGCCACTCTCCAAATCCAGATTAAGGAGAAAAACTACAAAATCAACAACTGTCAAATTCTTTTTCTGTATGACTTAAAGTTGGCTGCCAGATCGTTCTCTTTGAACATGTGGGAAGTGACAATCAGATGTTGGG
This sequence comes from Rhinolophus sinicus, assembly GCF_057876585.1. Taxonomy (NCBI): domain Eukaryota; kingdom Metazoa; phylum Chordata; class Mammalia; order Chiroptera; family Rhinolophidae; genus Rhinolophus; species Rhinolophus sinicus. The sequence goes on along the minus strand of NC_142508.1, from coordinate 62,765,949 downwards.
GGCCTTTTTTCACTAATATGGTAAATGAGTTCTATATGGACAGGAACTGGCCAATTGACAGCAGCATTATACTGAAGCTTCAGAAGCACTGAGACAACGGAATTTTTTTTTTTTCTGGTTTTCATTCTTTGGAGCAGGGGACAAGAGGGTGAGGACAGGGCTTTGCATGGGCCAGAAGTGGCGGGTGTGTTGCTAGAGAATTCTTTGCCCAAGGAAGGTGTCTTGGCTCCCTATTTGTTACTTTTAAAAATGATTTTTTCATTAGATGTTTCTCTCTTTCTTTCACTCTTAATTCCTGGAGTTCCTTGCTTTTGCAGGGATAAGGGCATGAATTAAAATGGGGAAGGAGACATAGAACGTTTGCTAGGGATGGCACATTTGGCTTCATTTCACAGAGCAAGTCTTCTGTTTTGTTGGTTTTAACCCCAGACAGGGCCTCTTAGCAAAATGTCTGGACTTAATCTGCCTTTTGGGTGAGCCGTTCTCCCTTCCCTTGGGAGGGTCACCACGCAGTCTTGTCAGCGATAGGATTAATGCATGGGGGTGCACCCCCCCAGAGAGGACTTAGCTGGCCTCCTATGGGGGGAGGGGCGTGAGGGGAGGTAGAGTCTAAGGTGGTTCAGCTACTTTTTCTTTGAATTTTGTGCCACCTCCCAGATGTTTCCATTCTCTTCCCGCCCTGCATTTGGTCTAAGGAGTGGGGTGGGCCAAACCTGTGCTCGCCTCCCACCCTTGCCCCTTCTGGCTGCTGCTGAAGACATCAGCTACCTGCTACCCTACCCCACCCTCGCCCCTGCAGCCGTCCCTTGTGAAGACCGGGAAGCACCGCCTCCGTCTCCCCTTCTCTTCTGCTGATCACTCAATGGCCTTAGAGGCTTTCTTAAATGATTATCTTGTCTTTAATTTTAAGTGGGTCTTTGGAGCAACAGTTGGGAGTTTATGGAATATCTGTGTAAGGAGACTCTGAACTGGGAAAACTGGCTCCATTGGACTCTGGGAAAAGACAGTGGAATTTTCATCTGCTGCCGATTTCATGCACTGTCCTGAAAGTGATTTCAGCCACAAACCTTTGATCTGGGAGTGAGACTTTCCCCTACTTGTGTGCTTCTGGAGGCTGGAGTTGGTGACTGCTCACACCTCCTAGAGAGTGTGTGTGTGTGTGTGTGTCTGTGTGTGTGTGTGTGGGGGGGGGCGTGGTAGCTAAAGAGAAGGGTTGGGTCAGCATGATGTGGGCTTGTAGACTGGGAGGGGCTGTGTGTAGATTTCTTAATGGGTAAGAAGGGCTGAATTACTTGGGCATCTTAAGGAGTGGGCAAAGAGCAAATCTGTGTGCTTCTTGGTTTTTTGGTGTTGCCCAGTTTCATCTGGGAATGTGACTGGAGAAACATTTTTTGAGTTGAGCTTGATTTTGAATGAGGACTTGTGACTGCCTCTCTGTTGTAGGCTCTGCGTTTCAGTATTAAAATTCCAGTTCACAGGTGGCTGTCTTCTCATTTGAATTTCCTTAGTGGAGAGGCTGGAGTCAGATTAGCTGAATGAAGGAAAGACCAAGGGGCTTAATTTGATATTTGATTTCAACCCTGTAACACCTACCCCCCACCTCAGTCATATAAGTGCCTGTTCAAATGTGGAAATCTCCCTGTAGTGTATAAAAAAATCTTTTCAAAAGAGTTGAAGCTCCTGTAAGTCTATAAAAAGTACGTATGTGTAGACATGAGCTTATTTACTTCTCATACTTCTGGTCTCTGAGTGGCCTATTTTGGACAACTTTTCTCTTCCTGCCATCTTTGTCCAGTGAAAATATGCCAAAAAACACATGTATGCCTTTTTTTTCTCCTTCTCAGCAACTTTTCTTTCTGTTTTTTTTTTTTTTTTTTTAAACAATTTTTCTTCACTGCAAGAAACAATGCAAGCCTCTTCCACCATTTCAGGCCCTGCTTTTAAAAATGCTCTTTGGCTCAGGGCCTTGGTTCTTAATGTACATTTGGCTAGTATGGGGAGTGGTTTTGCTTTTCTTGTAACAGCTCCGTATTTCTCTGTGGAACATCTGCATCGTTGCTAAAGCGTCCAGTCAACTTTTGGACACTTAAAGGAGAGGCCTGTGGATTCCGTGTGTCAGGAGGTTGATGTCACTGCTAAAGCAACTGCTTTTAAATGCCACCTCTGTTCTGCCAGCTCTCAAACCGTATCACTTTTATAGCCAATACATAATGATTGCCTAGGGATGAGCATTGAAGACTGTCAACCTGTGTACCCGACAATTTGAACACGTGCTACCTGGGCCCACCTGGCTTACTTTTAAAATGTAGTTCCAGGTAAAGAATGGCAGAAGTGAAAATAAAAGGGGGACCCCCCCCCCACGTTTTCAAAGAAGGAGTTAAAGCTGGTTTTTCCTTCAATAGGTATGAAACCCAAAGGTAGAGATGTCTTTGGTGAAAGCAGAGAACTTTTACACCTTTTGGCAAAGGACCACTAATTTATTTTGCTCTTGCTGGGGAATCTGTAACAATTGTCCAGACAGTGGAGAAATTGGCTGGTGCCGACCTCAAGTGTCTAATTGGAGGGAGGTGGGGTCCTCCTCATTGGTTGAAGGAATGAGATAATTACAAAATAAAACAGGGTAGGGTCCCGTTCAGGATCAGAGAGCCACTTATGAGTCAGCCCTTGAAATGGGGTTCTGTGTTCACACTCAGTGTCCGGGAAGAAGCAGAGATGAATCCAGGGAGCCTGCCCTTTGGGAAGCCAGGTCCTGATCTCCACTCCGCTTTAGCCTGTATCCATCTCCTGGGATCATAGGCATGAGGCCCAGCTCTGCTCCAGCCTACCTGTGTGACTGTGGACCAGTCATTTAACCTCTCTGAGCCTTACTTCCATCATCTGTAAAATGGGCATAATAACACCTCGCATTTATCGTGGGAATTAAATAGAAAACAAGGCTTCCTGCTGCCTATAGCATATCCAGTAGCCTCCCCACAGATGTTAGTTCCCATCCCCATATCCTTTTCCTTTGTATTTCTTTTGTTGCTGCTGATGGCCTCTGCTACCTTTTGTTTCCCAACACCCTGGAAGAAAGAAACTGAAAGAGCCGCGCATTTCGTCGGCTCTTCACTTACGGTCTGGGAAGAAAACCAGCTCTTTTTGATATCCTGCAACTGAGTTCAGGAGTGAAAGGGTCTGAAATAGACACAGTGTCTTCTGTCCTCCCCAGCCCTCCCCTCACTTGCCCCCCAGCCTGTCTCCTCCAGGCTGGCAGGCGGCCTTCTAAGTGAGCAGCCCACTCAATGACCCACCTAGAGAGGCCTTCCCAGGCTGGCTTGTATATGCTAATAGGCCTGACTCGTCCAGGCTTGTTTGTCGTGATTTGTGGAGGCATTTATATGCAAATACTATCAACTTGCTGAGTTAATTATCCTGTGGCCTCCCCGCCCCCCTCCTGCAATGCCTCCCAGCCTGGCTCCGCAATAGGGGCTGTTCCCATTCATCTCCGTGCTCTTCCTGTCTTCGCCTCCTCCGTCCGTTGCCCTGTTCCCTTCCTGCCCCTGCAGGCCCGATCACATCTCCTGGGCTGCTCTGTCGCCCTTCACAGGAACCTGTGTGGTCAGGAGTGGGGAGCTGGGCAAGCCACTGGGCGAATCCCCCATGGGAGGCGTCACTTTGTATGCAGGGGTGACTGGCTCATGTTGCTCTGAGCTTTAAACCCGTTTTTTACCCATGGGCTTGAAAAACAGAGCTGCCCAGACCTATCAAGTCTTGACACTCAGTCCAGTGAGAAACTGCACATAGTTTTAACATTTTTATTATTTTCATTTGCCCACGTTGTTTATCCCACTAAAAATACCTGTCACCAGTTCTGAGCCCTGCCTGCAGAGAAGCCGTTTTTTTTTTTTGGTTGTTTTTTTTTTTTTTTTTTGCAAAGTGATGCCCCTCCCCCTTTCCTCTCCTCCCCTGAGCCCACTACCCCCTGGAAATCTTAAGTGTGCTTGCTTGGACCTCAGATCCAGTCATTTCCTGGTTGTGTGTGGGCGCTGTTGGCATATGGGGTCTGATAATTCTCTGTTGGGGAGGGGGTTGTCTTGTGCATCCTAGCACGTTTAGCAGCATCCTTGGCTAAATCGTCTCCACTAGATGCTAGTAGCACCCTGCCACCCTGTCTTGACAATCAAAAATGTCTCCAGGAATTGCCCACTCTGATGAAGATGCAGAATCGTCCCCAGCTGAGAATTGGCATAGAGATTGCATTTGTTTCTCCTGGATACACAGATGTCAGATCCCTGCCGCCTCTTTCAAGTTAGACATACTTGTTGAGCATCCTCTGAGCTTGTGATTTCACCTAGCTAAATCAGATGTTGCCATTTGCTTAATGTTATGGCCTTTTTAGCATTTAAAAATTAAGCATTTCCCTGTAGGGCATGGTAATGGGCATGTGTTTGAGGCTGTAACATTCTCATCCTCTAGAGTGCCGTCTCACAGAAATAGAAATCCAGCCATACGTAATTATACATTTTCTAGCAGTCACATTAATAAAAATGTAAAAAGAAACAGGTGGAATTAAGTTTAAAATATATTTTATGCAACCCACAATACCCCCACAGCATTCTCATTTCAGAAGTTGGGACTAGCTACGTTCCCAGTGCTTGGAAGCCATATGTGGCTAGTGGTTTCTATATTGATATTGGACAGCTCAGCAATACCTGGGATGGTCCTGGCCCTTTCCAGCTGTGAAATCAAACTGTTTCTACAGTTACTGAGTCTAGGAGAAAGTTTTTTCCTTCTCTCTTGAAAAAACTAAAAAAAAAACAACGCTTTGTGTGTTTATTTTCTGAAAAGTAGGGCCTTGGCTGCACAGCTGCAGCATGGAGCAGAGGCTGAGAGAGCTGGGCCTCTAATCTCTGGGGCAGCTCCCCCAGCCTTTGTGGGGGAGGCCCTCTGGGCAGCACCCTGGGCCTGGCCTGGCAGGAGGGTAAATATTCCGAGGGCGCTCAGCGTACTCTCTCTCTCACCGCAAAGACTAATGGTTCGGGTTAATTTTGTGTACAAGGTCCCTTTTGTTGGAGAAGGGGGTGAAAGTCCGCAGCTGTGACCGGAAACAGGGGAAGGGCCTACTGGGATGACCTTGTTTTGGAAAATCTAAATGGAACACTAATGGCAGAGATCTAAGACGGGTGATGTATGTGTGTGTTTGGGCCTAAAGATAAGGTGAAGAGTATTTTAAAAGTTACTTTAGTGCAACCTTCTAGATAACCATAGGCCTGTGGCCAGTTACAATTTATGGCAAGCTGGTAGTCAGGCCTGTGTGTTGGCCTCATTTTATCTTTTGAGTCCAGGCTCTGCAGCGTAACTGGTGGTGCTCTGTTTATTTTATCATTTTTTTGGAGGGGGCAGTGTGGACTCATCAGGTTTTGCAGTGAAGCCTGGTGGCATTTTCTAATGCACAAAGAGCTGCTCATGTTACTGCTCCTGGGTGCCTTGGGACAGGTCACTCCTTGCTGTCTGTAATAATATGCACTGAGGTGTTGCATTGTAGGGTTTCCAGTAGCCCAGAGTGCAGGCCCACACCCCTCACAGTGCCACAAGCCTGCCAGAGATGTGAGCCGGCGAGGTGTGGAGGCCTTACTACAGCCCTGAGCCCCAGGTTTCTTTCATCTTTGAGGTCAGCCTTTTCCTGTTGCCTCTTGAGTTATTGAAACTGCGTTTAGCACACCCAGCACACTTTCCTAGTAAACAGGGCAGCTTTGAATGGTGAGTCCCTAGCTTTTTCTGGACAGCCAATGAACAGTGGTGTTTTCTGTCACCCAATGAAATCCTTTCATCCCTACCTACATTGAGTTGTTCCGGGAACACTGCCCGTCTTACAACTTTAAGACATCCCAAAGTTTACAAAGTCACCATGGATTTGATGGATGCATTTGGATAGCGACTGGATGCTCTCCTTCCTGCACCCAGTATTCCCAAGGAAGAACCTTGCATGGAAAAATACTTCCAAGTTTTGTTCTTGGAAAAAGTATGTTCTTGAGCTGGGGGAACTTTGCTATCCATAATACATTCTATAATCTGGGTGCAGCATTTGGGTGTTGCTTACATCTTGCATGGTTTCTTATTTGCACTTTGACAGGTATAGTTTTCTTTGGGGGGTGTCTTTTTCTGGGGGGACAATAAGGATAAAATGGAATGCTATTTTAATTTTTGGCCTTAATCTACAAAATAATTTCTTCATTGATATTTCATGGATGTCTTTCTTTTTTTTTTGGACGATGGGGGATGTGGTCTAAGGTTCCTTCGGACTTTTCACTTTACTTACCCAGTAAGCCACTACATCTGCTTAAAAAAAAATTATTTCATTTTAAATCCTCAAAGACAAAGGGACCTGGAAGCTCAGACCTGTCCTGCCACATTCCTGAGTAATTTGGTTTTGATTAACCCAAGGAGAAAAGTTGGTTTCTCCTAGCGACCGAGGGGATCAAAGCACCAGGAGGGGCAGTTCTCCTAATACACGCAGCCCCCCTCCCCTCCCCCTATCCCCCCCCCCTGCCTTTTCAACCTCCCCCTCTTTAGAAAGCTCGAGCAGGAGTTACTTCCACTTTCTGACTCTCAGAGAAGTGGAAGTGTATCATAGAGCTTTGGATGGACAGACCAGGGAGAAATAACCTCCCCCCCCCACTCCTTTCTTCCTAAACTCCCGTCCCCCCCACAAAGCTGCAGAGCACATTCCTGTGCTAATCCTGCTGCTGGAGGAATGCAAATGGCTGTAATTGTGTGCCCCAGGATGGGCCTGCCGCATCTGTGCAGCTTTTCTTCTTTGAGGAGGTAGCTACAAAGTTCATTTACATGAAGAAATGAGACTGGCCTGTGATCCCTAGGGTAAGATGGGCCACTTTCTAATAGGAAAGGGGCCATGTCAGCGCTCTCTGCCCCTTCCTCCTTCCCTTCCCACCCACTCTACAGTGTGTGTAGTTGGGGGTGGGGTACCAGGCTCCTGCTGGGTATATTTCATCGAAAGAGCAGTTAAAAGAGAGACTCTCCTCTTGATAGTAAGAAAGCAAGCTGGACTATTTAGGCAAGCCTTGTAAAAGGCAATTCTTGTATTCAACCACAATAAACAACTTATTATTTTAAAGCAAACTGTTGGTCTCAGAAGTAAGTGATAATACTTTGGAAGAGATGCCACATTCCACTGACCTTGTCTAGCTTCTGACACTCACCTGACCTTACACCTTTTTTTTTTTTTCTTAACCTTGCAATTTGACAATCGGTTGTTTGGATACAAAGATTTTTCAGCACAATTAAAAGTATTCCTTGGGAGTCGCTACATTGTAGCTTTAGGGGGATGTTCAAATTAGACAAGAAAATTCTGTCTCAATCATATTCAAGAACACTTAACTCCTGGCTGAATCTGAAGCTGAAAGACAGGCCAAGGTTCTAGAACAGCCCCAACCGATAAGATACACACTGTGAGCCACGTATGTAATTTGAAGTGCTCTAGTAGTCACGTTAAAAGATTAAAAAGGAACCAGTGAAATTAATTTTAAGAATATGTTTTATTTAGCCCAGTATATCTGAAATGTTGTGTTACCATGTAATCAATATTAAAAAAGAACTATTAATGAGAGGCATTTTGCATTCTTAAAAAAAAATCCTGTGTGTATTTTATAGTTAACAGTGCTTTTCAGGTCAGACTAGCCACATTTCACAGGCTCAGTTGCCACAAGGGGCTGGGGTGGCTACCTGTTGGACAGGGCGGGGATAGTATAAAAGGATGCTGCCCTCGGCTCTTCTGAAACGTTCAATCAATGGAGTTGAGTCACTCATCGTCCCTTGTGACCACCTGTTTCCATCTACTGGGGTTCAGGGGGTATGGGCTGCATCTACACAGTTTCTTCTGTAAAAACGACACGACTCCCCGGCATCCTCATGGGATTGTTAGGAGGCAGAATGTGATGCTGCTGTGCAAATGTTTTGTAAACTTGCTTTATGGCATGCAGGTGGGAGGTGGAGGTGTGTGCACCTGACTTTGAAGGCTTTTCCAAACAAAGAATCCCGGTACCAGCAGTGGAAGCAAGGTGGGCCAGACTCGTGCTGGGGGGTGGGGGCGTGGGGTGGTGCTGGCGGTGGAGGGGCACGGGAAGAACAGGACAGGACAGCTCTCCTTTGTGTGAGTCCTGGTGTGTTTATTACAACAGTGTTAGGGCTTTCTATGTCACCTCCTCTTTATTCATGAAACTACAGACCCGCAGGTATGTGGGAAGCTTCTAGAAACACTCCTTTCACCCTGTCCATAGTGGCTTCCCAGTTTGTGGTGGGACGGGGCATGAATGGAAGACCTTGGATACGTGGGTAACCTGTGCACTAGCCTCTCCAACATCACACAGGCTTCCTGATTGGTTGGCCTGACCCATGTGGTGTGTTACTGGGAGGGGCCTTTCTTTTGGAGGCTCCAGTGCTGGCCAGATGTGAAGTGCCGGACCCATTGACCAGATCACCAATCCCCACAAGAAACCACATCTCTTCTTCCCATGGAGCGTGTTTGGATTTCTCATTTCCCACATGATCTTAATGGCACATAGTGGAACCCTTTCTTCAGAGTCTAGGGCCAGTGGGCATCTTTGGTTGGAGGAAGAGAAAGGGAGGGACAGAGAGCGTTAAGGAAAAATCAGAAACCACCTTACACAGGAGGATAAGGGATATGATAGAGGCAAGGAGTCCCAGCCTAGATAGTTTTTAAAAAGGGTGTTTATTTTTCTCTGGTTCACTCCTGAAGTGACTTCTTCTCAAAGCTGGCTGCTTCTAAGTCCCCCTAACATTACAGCGCTTATGAGTACATAGCCAGGAAGGCTGTCCACTGGCTTCTGCTCGCAGAAAGAGCAGCTGTAAACCGTGTCCCACAGAGGATGCGCCTTCTTCCAGAGCCGTGGTTAAGTACCCGGGTTTTCTCACTATTGATCTTAGCATTCCTTAGTCGATGCATGTGATAAGGACAATTTCCCTTTGCCATTGCTGGGCCCAGAGCACCCCGCCAGCCAATCCTCTGCCCATGCGAGGGCCTCCTCTGGGAGGACAGTAGGATTTGTGCCCCTGGTAAGCTGAGAGGCGGGTGTGAGTTTGGGGGTTTAGGGAAGGAGGTATCTAATTCCTTCAACAGGCCGGCCTCCCGTGCAGGCAGGAAAAAAACTGTGAAAGTGTGAGCTTGAGTGGCCCCGGCGCCGGCCTCTGCCGGGGACCGAGTAGCGCAGCTGTCTGACCCCGGGTGAAAAGTTCAAATCTGCATTTAAAAGGAGTGCCAGGACCCCCCCCCCCCTTTTCCCAGTCAAGTTGAAAACGTTCACGTTTTTAGAGGATATGATAAGGCCTTGCTGTGGGATCCAGCAGCTCCTAGTTCACTTCTGCCATGACCTGATGAGGCTGGGGTGGGGGTGGGGGGGTGGAAACCAGGAGAGAGAGTGTGGGGGAGGGGGCTCAGTTCTCCAGTAACAATAGTTGTTTAGGAACCCCACCACCACCAATGGCCTGGAAGGAAAAAGAAGTTTCTTTCTCCCTCAGCTTCATCTTCCTCCTCCATCTCCCTCTGGAAGCTTCTGTGGTCTCTGAGGGCAGAATTAAGATGGGCCGTGTGGGGTCCTGGAGGGCCCTGGCTTGGGGGAAGAAGCGGGGGTGGGGTGGGACAGGGAGCCCGGCCTCTGTCTGTTTCAGTGCCTAGTAGTGATGTGTTGTCAGCCTTCTCCCCCTTTCCCCATCCTGCTTTCCCGCACAGAGGGGGGTCTGGCCACAGCCCAGCCCGAAACCCCTCCACTCGGACGGACTCTGATTTGTTTACTTGAGCATTAGGTGAATGTAAACAGTTCAACCTCTCCGATTTTATATCCCTAAAGGGTCTGAGTGTGAATACAAATGGGTATTAGGCCCCTGCGGTTTCAATGACTGTCCCCACCCCTTCCCATTGCTAACTAGCAGGTCTTTAACCTGCCCTGAGGAAGATACAGCCCTCTGCAAGCTCCCGGACTCCCGGCGGCCTCTTTTTCTTTTCTTTTTGGTTTTGAATGCTGAGATTTAAACAGTGGCGTTGGGAGGCCCCCATCCATAGGACTGAAAGTTTAAGAGAGCGGAGAGGAAAGCTATTATGGGAAGTCTAGTTATTTTTAATCTCTTATTTGGGGAGGAAGAGAAGTTTTCTGTGTTCCCGTTACTTGGTCACGTGCGCTTATGAATCTTGACCACAGAGGGTGCCAAAAATATGTATACACATTTTAAGAAAAGAAAACTATTAAAATTGTAATACTCAATATATACCGATAACAAAAGATGAATACAAGTCACGTTTGACTTCTGCAATTACAACAGGTGCTCAAAATCGTTACCATCAGCGTCCAGACACTTCTGATTACGGTGAACTCTGGCTTGAGCAATGCTGACCAAAGTGTCCACTTGTGCACATTTTTGGGGCACCCCTGGTATTTGGTTAAACCAATACCTTAGCATTGATCATGTGGTATAGTGTACCTTTGTTGCCTCTTTCTGAATCTTTTTTCTTGTTTAAAGAATAATTGGGAACTTATGTTTTTGGACCCTCATCCCTGTAAGAAGTGTGGTCTCTGAAGATCTGTTTGGTCCGTTTAACACATCTCCTGGCTTTCTCCCCTACTAGAGTAGGACACGTACTTTTTTTCCTTCTTCAGGGGGAACATGGGAACTCAAAGTCTCAAGGGCCACACCAGGTCGCTTTACCCACAAGTTTCTCGAACGCACATTCTGCTAGGGATCTGGCATCCCCTCTGAAATCCCAGCGCCCCCACTCCCCCACTCCCAAAGGCTTCCTAGTCTCCTTCCCCCCCACAGTTCCAGGAAGGGGCTCCCTTCTTCGCAGCCAGAGGGCCATTGTGACCTGCAGAGGAAGGAGTGGAATGTTAAATGTCACTGCCCCCCTCCCAACATTTGTGTTCTGGTTCATGCATTCAAGGCCCAGGCAGTTCTGTTCCCTGTGGTGGCGCCCAGTCCAGTCACGCCATCACAGGGACATTTTAATTAGCAGTGCCTTAGTCATTAGTGAGTTATTGTTTTTGTCTGGAAACACTTAAGTACTGTTTACTCGATGTCTCAACGAAATGCAAAACAGCAATTAAGCAGAAATTTGTTGTATGAGGCAGGAACCGAAGTAGATTGTCAACGCAGGTCGAGGTTCCTCCAGACCAAGTAAAACTGCTCTTCCCTTCGGCTTCCTGATAAGCAGAGGGCTCCAAATCCTCTGTTTCTTCGTGACCTGCCCCCTAGAATTATCTGATAGAAATACTCAGAACTTCCTGTCTTCCTGTGGCCTTCCTTCATTTTAAGGTTTGGTGAAGTGTTGCTGTTTACTTTTTCTCCCCCTGGCTATTTTGTTGGCTACCTGGAATAGTTCAAAAACCTTTTCAAATGAAGATTATTTGTGAAAACGGTTGCATATCCTTGTGTGATGGTTTATAGAACTTGACTTATATTTTCTTAAAGCTTCTTGAGACCAGGTACCATTGTTCGTTTGATGGGTCCTTTGTGACCTCCTGAGAGTGTTGGGATGCTGGGATAGAGATCACTTTTACTTAAGAAATCTTTTAATAGATTGGTGGAAGAGAAGCTAAGACTAAGAATCCTGGCAGAGGTGGAGCCCGAGACGCATTAGAATACAAAAAAGAAAAAAGAAAAAAAAGGGAGGTGTGCATGTGAACTTCCTGCAACTTTGACAAGAATCACTGAACCCAAAGGAAGTAGTTGCTCCTTGCTGAAATAAACAAATAAAGAAGTAAACGAACAGCTTCTGCTTTGGTAGGATTCCCGCCCTCCCCAGAATCCAAGGTTTATGTAAAATGGAAGCACACGAGAAGGCGGAGGGGGCCTTGTTAGTGGGACAAATGAACTGCATTATATCACATTGGCCTCCTTTCCAGGAGACACGTGGGTGTAAAACTCTTCACACCAAGTTCGTCATTGGGGACCCCCATTTCTAACTTCTCAAGCTCTTGTCTCACGTTCCCAGTCTCTCCTTTTTTTTTTCTCCTTTCCCTTCAAACAATATCTTCTGACTTCCAGATTTCTGATAAATTGATAAGAGGCATAGCGTGAGTCAATAGAGCTGTAGACACTTTGCCAATACAACCCCGGCTCTATTGATCTGTCAGTAAATTAAAGTCTTACTTAGAGCCTGCCGATATTTCTAATCTCCTGCCTCACCAATTACATCCTCCCAGCTACCTGGAAAGGGGACTGGAGCCTTTGAACCTTTTTCTGTTGTTGCAAGTGGGCTGCTGTCCTTCCACAGGGTTGGGGGCGTTTGCCTTGCTTATCTGGTAGGAGAAGGGGGAGTGTGGAGGAAAATGAACCAGCTTAACTCCTTGTATGGAAGCTGTTTTCATGCTACAAGGTTCATTAGTAAAAATTTCTGGAAAACAAATTCCATCATGGCGGTGACGTACATTTTATAGCAAGTCTTCCCCTTGGATTTGCTCCAAGTTGGGAGGTAGAGAAAGTTGAGAGTAGCTGCTATTGGAGGTTACCCTGGCATATTTCATGGCTGTCTCACACAAAAGTTGTCAGCGGCCTTTCTCTTGCACTGGGAGAGGATGAAAGTTTGGATTAAAAGCTGGAATATTAGCATGTATCACTTTTAAAATAAGGCCCGAGAGGGGGAAAAGAACACAGAGCAGGGGTGCCCCAAATAGAAATGCGTACGTGCTAGCTGCTTTTTTGGATTTTGTTGTCGTTTTGCGTTCTCAATGGGGCGGAGGAATGAGGGAAAGAGAATTCACGTCTTTGTCCATTGTAACTTTTGCCCATGGTATCCTCTCTGTCAGTCCCCTCTCTGCCCTCTCGCTCGCTCGTTTGAAGTCCAGTAACAATAACAACTGCTTAAAGATGTCCGTGCAGGAACAATGGGGCTCACAGACTTCCCTACTGGGTTGCCCACTTTCCGCAATGGCTGTTGGAGCAGACCTTTGTCCGATAAGCTCCTTTCAAGTCCCGTTTATGTGGTTGGCTTTGGGAAGAAATCTCCAGATAAATGCTGTGTGCTCTCTAATACTCCAGAGCGAAAAATCAATGGGAGGGATAATTCCACCCCGTGTCCGACACACACAACTTCTCATGTGTTTCTACCTTGAACGGCACTCACCTTTTTTAATGGCAAATCCAGTCCTGGAGTCTCACCCTTTCTCTAGCGTGCGGAGGAAGGAAGTGTTAGGAGATGCCTACGTTCCCTTTCGTAGAAAGGACAGCTTGGACCCTGTGACCTGGGAGTGTTTCTCGTCTTCTTTCCCTGTCTGCTTCCTTTTCCCTCTCCTTACCTTATAAGTTGGAGAGGTTGATGGTGAGCTGGGACCAGGTAATGTGGGAAGTTTGCAGCGGGGTTCATTGGCCGGCTGAGCTAGGTAGGGAGGGGATGGAAAGTGCATGGGGGCCCAGGACCAGGTGTGAGGTGTGGCATGGCTTCCCCTTTCTGGCCAAGACTTTGCAGAACGGCCCAAGGGCAGCCAAGATGGCAGCCTGCCTGAGGTGGTGAGAGAAGTCTGCTTCAGGGTTGGATAGGTCTCCTCGGGGCCGGGCCTGGAGACAGCCTGTCCACGCATTCACTTGGCTCCCTTGGGCTGAGTGAGTGAAGAAGATGTTAGACAAGGAGAAACCCCAGGAGGTTGGGATTGACTTTCCCTTTGTTTGGATGGCATTGTATTGTAGGAGGTGTTTAAATCTTGTTCACACCTGTCGAGGCTGGGGCCTGGCTTTGAGAGCAGTTTGTAACAAGACTTCTGTTGTTGTTGCCGAAAAGGTTTCTAGCTCACAACAGAGGAACTTTATTGTAGCTACTTGTTAATGTTCAATTAGGCAAATTCTGGGCGCCCTGGGGCAGTGGAAGGGCGTACGACTTTCCCTGGCCGCCCATGCCCCTGTTGGCAGGGATGGGGCGGGAGGAGCAGAGTCCTGCCCACAGGCTCCTCCAGGGGGCACCAGGTGGGGTCTTGGCTGAGCCTGAGAGCCCCTTTCTGGCGTTGGAGGTTGGTGAGGGTGAAGGGAGCAGGTCTGCTGCCAGCTCTGCGTCTTCCGTTGTAACAGTCTCCCTGTGAGTTGGCACTGGCTGACTCTCCCACCCTTGGGTGCGGTGCAGGCTGTGCACGGCGCACAGTTTGTGGGTTGGGAGGAGAAAGGGAGGACACGGAGCCCAGTGTGTGGCAGCTCCGGCATCATGCTGCCCCAGGCCGTGGAACCCTGTTATCTTTTGGCATCTGAGCCTGACTGGCCACACCTGGGTATGTTCTCTGGCTTTCTTCCTGGCATAATTCTTCGTGAATGACTGTTAGGTGCCTTGATGGGCAGTGTTTTCCACCTCCTGGTGGACTGAGGTCTTGAGAAGGTGGAAAGGGAAAAACAGGAAGCTCATTTCTCTAATGGGAGGGTTTGACTTGGAGGTTCTGCCACAGGAACGCAGTCGGCTCATAGTTGTCTTTTCATGGTAGAAAAAAAAAAAAGAAAGGGGACTTGGGGGGACCGAAGCTGAGCTTAAAAACAAAAAAGAATAGAGATGCTCAGAGAGGCCGTGCCCCGTCCTGTGTTCCCCTGGCCCACTGTCAAGGCGTGTCTGTGACCTGGCAGCCCGGAAGGAGGCGGGAGGGGGTGTCCTCTCCCCACTGTCTCAGGGAGGCTTCTGTGCTGGCAAGGCCTGGCTATAAAATATTGGCCCCTGTGGCAGCCTCGCCCCGCAGCGTTGAGCGATGAGGAGTGGAGGGCACCCGGCAGTGTATTAAACACTAGTTGAGCACAGGAGGGGCAGTATATCACAGGAGAGAGATAAGCAAAGTTCTCTGATAGTGGATCAATAAAGGTTAGTGACATCATATCTCAAAGTGAGGGAACCTGCTTTCTGCACAGCCATTTATCAGATCACAACCCTGGAAGGGCATTAACCTCTTTCTGGACAGATTTCTTTTTACTGAACACAGACCAGAACTCCTCCCTGGTTGCAGGGGACAGTGGTCGGAGACAGAGTCCCTCTTCTGCCCCCCCACTACTGTATTTAAGGACTCGTCCTGTGCTGCGTTTGGAAATGCCTTCTGCAGAGAGCGTTTTAAAGCCAGCGATGGCTTGGGCATGCACCTTGTGTTTATGGAAAGTTGCTTAACTTTGAAATTGGTGCAGAAATTCCCATAGAAAGGCAGTGTTGGTCCTGAAGTCTTAAGACCACGCCAGTTTGTGACGGGTCACGGCTGTATTGCTGTCGCACACCTGGGGGCTGACCTTTATGTTTGGTGTTTGATGGTCAAGCAGTTTGACTGGACTAGATGATTAAAATTAAGTCTGAGAATGATCATGATTTGTCCTTTTTTTTTTTTTTGGTGCTGTGGTGTTCTTAGACATTTACAACTGTCCCTGGGGTCTGGCATTGGCAAACTACAGCCCATAGGCCAGATCCGGCCCCACGCCTGTTTCTGTATGATCTGTGAGCTGAGACTGGTTTTTACCTTTTAAATGGTGGGGGGAAATCAAATGAAGAATGGTATTTCATGACACGTGAAACTATGTGAAATTCATACTTGTGTCCAGAAATAAGGTTTTATTGGAAAACAGCCACGCTTGTTCGTTTACACTGGTCAGTGACTGCTTTTGTGATACGATGGCAGGGCTGAGTAGTGGCAGCAGAGACTGTGTAGCCCTCAAAGCGGAAAATACTTACCTGGCTCTTTACAGAAAAAGTTTTCCAACCCCTAGTGTAGCTTCTAATTTCAAATCTGCTAAGTAGCTGTGTGACCTTGTGTAAGTCACTTAACTTCTCTGTTTTATTGGTCTCTAATAAAATCTTGTCCCTTGCCTACTCCAGGGTATTCTGAAAGTCAAATGAAAACGGATGAGAAGTAGGTTTGAAAAATAACTGGTGTTTGCACAGCGTTTAGTAGTACATTAGCAGACCCTCCCGGATGTAAACCCGTTTAAGACTGTTAGGATTTGGGGATTTTCCTTATGGAAATGTAGCTTCTGGAGCCATAGTTTGGACTTGGCAGGGGTTGTGTACCTTGTCTCATGCCTGTGTCGTGTTAGGTGAGGTTGGAGTTTCTTTGTCTCTCTGAAAACTTGAAGGCATGCATCTTCCCAGAGCTCACATCTTCTGCTTTGCAAGGGAACATCAATTTTCCTCTGCAACGGCTGAGATTTTTATCCTTAAAGAGTTGGATCACTTTTCTTTCCTTCCCACCGGTGATTTATAGATGGAGAGAGCAGGCTTTTTCCTGTAGGTCTCTGACTGTTTATCTTTTCGGTTGGGCCCTGACAATATGCTGGCTGGGATGTTCACATTGGGCGTTTTGGGGGCGAGATGCCAGTTCCAGGGCCCAGAGGTGGTGGGGGTGGGAGGAGGCCTGCGATTGCAGCCCAAAGCTAATGGGCTGATGTCCAAGTGGAAAGTGTATTTTCATTGAGGAAGTGTAGGTATTAGTGGAGCCTGGATTACTGTGTGATTGTGCTGTCAATACTGCCGTATTGAGTCCGCCAGAGCCCGCACAATACGGGGAAACACTTAGCTCACTACTGCTGCTTATTGAGAAGCCAATAGCAATTTACTTGCTGACACTTGACATCAAATCCATTCCCAGAGGTGGGGCTTCTGCGAGCTGCCATGGAGCTCCCGCCCCTTCCTGGGGCCCTCTCCTACCTTGGGTGGCTGCCTCCTGGTGGGGGGAGGAAGCAGGGTGGGGTAGCCGTGGGGGAGATGTTCCTGTTTAACTTTCAGAGCTGACAAGACGTTTTCTTCTCTTCCTAATCGCTCTTGTACTTGCCTTCTTTCAACAAGTGCTAAATGACCCTCTCTTCATTCCTCCCTGGGGTGTGGGTTTTCTGCATGTGGGAACTTTCTCCTCCTCTCTCCATAAAAAAGTTCCTTCCTTAAAATGGTTACATGAGGAAATCATATGTTGGAGAGAGCTGAGGAGATGGCTGGGTGTCTGAGGGAGTGTACTGTGCGGGGCAGCAGAGAGCTCCCGCCCCCACCCGTGGGAGTCAGCGTAGGGGAGCAGGGCCTCCGGTGCCCACGCACTGGGGAGGGGGCCGTGTGACTCCAGGCTGCTGGGATGGGGCTCAGCTGAACACTCTGTTCCTTCTGTAACTACTCATGTGGAGTCTGTCTGCAAAGTGTCTGGCGGCTTGATTTACAGTGTTTTCACATGGCCAAGTCGTTTAGATGCCTTCAGATCCTGGATTCTTCTCGGAGTGATCAGCTAGCAAATCAGAGTAACCCACTCTGGGAGGCGGAACCGACCACATGGCGATTTGGGGACGTCCAGCTCCCCAGCTCCCACTGGCTCCTCTGGCCTCACTGAATGCTGGTGCGACCTGAGTTTCGTGGCTGTGATCCCATGCCTTGAGACCCAGTCCAAACATTCTTTCAGTGTGTCTTACATGGGTTTCTTTGAAACCACTACTTGGAGGTGGGGTGAAGGGTGAATTAGGCTTGTGCTGTGAAGACTGGATGGTCTCAAACTCCATCACCACAGCTGGTGCCTGGTGCCCAGTGGTGCATGGTACCCGGTGGTGCCTGGTATCCATGGGTGGGGGAGGAAAGGGGGCAGGAGGAAGCCTTTGCCTGTGGGATATCATGAGACTCTGCAGAGACTGGCCATCCGTTCCATGGAGTCTGTGCCTCCAGCCTGGACGTTTCTCTCCAGTGGGGAAATTGTCTTGCCTCACTCCTTCCTTGTTTCTTCCTCCCTCACCTTCCCGTCCTCACCCAGCCTCCTCCTTCCTGTTCCAAAGACTCAGTGATCCTGCATATCAAGCAAAGTGACGTTAGGGGCTGTGCCAGTTTTACATTTTCTCCAGCGCCTTGATTGGGCCCAGAATAGGGTGCCAACGTGTGGGCATCGGCTCGTGCCTCTGCTGTGGATGGAGCACCACGCCGGACATGGTGTTAGCTCATTTATGATAGTGCACATGCTGTGTGTATAGGATAACTTTCTCTGGGAAGATGACAGCATTCAAAGGAAGTCATTCTACCTGGTTTACAGATGGGGCAGCAGAAGCTGGTGTTTCCCCCGGCAAGTCTGTCCAGAAGTGGCGGTGTCGCTCAGAGCTCTGTTGCTGTTTGTCACAGACTAATTTAGATGGGACCACATTGCCTTTGGATCGACACCACGGTGTGTGTTGTCGGAGTGTCCTGGTTACTCCAGGCGCCGAGATCCATCAGTGTGGGTAGTGGCAAGAAGACGCGAATTGTGCCTGGTGGCTCTGAGGCTGCAGCCCTGAGCTCTGATCCCAGCAGCCTTCAGAATGCTCACTTGAACCCTTTCCTCAGCTCTGGTTTTCTTGAACACAAATGGGCCAACTTGAAGGACGCCGTAGAGGCCTGTGACTCTGCATGAGCACAGCCCTGCTGTCCAGAGCATCACGGGGGTGAGTCTAGGAGGCAGCTGGACCTGTTGGGGGCAGCAGGGGGCACGTTCTTTTAGCGCAGACGTTGCCTTGATTCCTGGGGGAGACTGACCACGATCTGGCTGTTCTAGGCTGGAGGTCTGGGTGGATTGAGTGGCGGGGAAGTTCCACGCAGGTGGCCAGGCTGGTTCCTGACCGGTGTGAAGATGTGGAAGCCTTGGCTTTGTCCAGGACAGGTTCTAGGCCTGGGGTCTTGTAGGCGCAGGCTCATGCACCTTCTAGAATTAAGGGTGGGACTTGCTGCATTTATTTTGATCTTGAAGAGACTCTCCAAAGCCTGTGGCTGTTCCTTTGACACATGTGGCTTAGAGGCCTGTGTTTTAGTAAAATTGGGTGAGCTGTCCTGGGGAGTGCTTATCTGATTTCACCTTCAGTTTCTGAGGTTTATCCCTGTTTTCATCTTCACGCTCACAGGCCTTGTCCTGGCCTCTGTCTCCTTGTGGCTCAGTTATAAGTTCCTAATGGATCTCACATCCACCCATCTCTTTCCACCTCCAGGTAGCTTCTGTGCTGGAGATTGCAAAGCCGTGGCCTGTAGGCAAAACCTGGCCTGTATGTGTTTTGTTCAGCACCCCCTATATCTAAAAAATTAGCATATTTCAACATAAATATCTGGATTGGACTCTTCTCTAGAAAAAAAAGGGGGGGGGTGTGTTATTTGGTACTTCTGGGCCTGGAGGGCAAATGTCAGCTGCAGCAGGACAGTTGCTGCCCCTCTTAGAAGGGGCATGCACTTTTTAGGTCACCAGGGTGGGTCCCTGTCACCCCCTGTGACCTTATACCTGGCCAGCTTGCTCACGTATGTTACCTGCCTGGCCCCTCTTGGCATGTGCTTTTCATGGTCACTCAGTGTGTATCATCAATGGGTTGAAACTTGATTTCATTGCTTCTCAGTGGGGATGGTTTTGCCTTCCCCTCTCACGGGGACATTTGGCACTGTCTGGAGACGTTTGTGA
This sequence comes from Rhinolophus sinicus, assembly GCF_057876585.1. Classification (NCBI taxonomy): domain Eukaryota; kingdom Metazoa; phylum Chordata; class Mammalia; order Chiroptera; family Rhinolophidae; genus Rhinolophus; species Rhinolophus sinicus. Next base: position 62,746,570 of record NC_142508.1, on the reverse strand, counting down.
TTGTCACAACTGGGGGTTGGGGGGATCTACTGACATCTGGTGGGTGGAAGCCAGGGATGCCGCTAAGCCTATAATGCACAGGACAGACCCTCCAAAGACCTTTTCAGCCCCAAATGTCATAGTGCTGAGGTCAGAAGAACCTGCTCTGTTTTCTTCCTTGCGTTCTCCTGGTGGGGGCCTGCAGTGGCTCCTTGACGCCCAGCATTTTCCATCTGCCTGTACAGACTTGCAGGCCTCACCTCCAGGAGGCCAGGCTCCTCCTGCCTGCCTGCTTCCGGGCTCCGGACTCAGGCTCCCAGGATCGGTGCTTTCAGCAGGCTGCACTCCCTGCTTCCTCTGGGCCTCAGGCGCCTTCCTGCCCTTGACCTTTTGCCCATCCTTCGTCAAATGTTTGAGAACTTCTTGTGTGCCGGACACTGTTGTAGGTGCTGGTGATACTGCAATGGGGAAAAAAAGGAAAACCCTTGCCTCCATGGAGCCTATACTCCCGCCTCTCCCTCAATATAGGTAATGAGTGCAGGAGATGCGCTATTTTAAAAGGTGTTAAATGCTATGGCTAGAAGGCAGGTAAGCGATTAGGGAGTGCCGTGGAGGGTGGTGATTTGCAGATTCAGTAGGGGGTGAAGAAGGCCTCATGAGAAGGCACCCTTTGAGCAAGGACTGGAAGAAGTGACGTAGCGAGTTCTGGTCAGAGGGAAGACTCCTCCGAAAATCCTGAGTGGAGAGTCCCTGGCATGTCTGAGGAGCATCAGGAGATCCCTGTGGCTGGAGCTGGTGTGTGAAGGGGTAGGAGAAAATCTCTAGGGCTTTGTAAGGATTTCCCCTCTGCTCTGAGGGAGGGTATGGGTGGGGGGATCCTTCCACAGGAGCGACTGATCTAACTGGGCAAGTTCCCTCTGACAGCTGTGCTGGGCTGAGGGTAGAAGCAAGGGACCAGGGGACATGATTGGAGCCAGCCAGCAAGAGGTAGGATCCAGCCAGGCCCTCGCGGTGCAGGGTTGAGAAGTGGTATATTAGTTTCCTGTGGCTGCTGTGACAAAGTATTACGAAACTGAATGGCTTAAAATAACAGAAATTTGATCTCTTACCATCCTGGAGGCTAAGAGTCTGAAATCAAGGTGCTGGCAGGGCCACGCTCCCTCTGAGGGCTCTAGGCGAGATCCTTCCTAGCTTCCAGTGGCTGTTGGCAGTCCTTGGCATTCCTTGGCTTAGAGCTGAATCCCTCCGATGTCTGCCTCCGCCTTCACGTACGTGTATCTGTTTCTGCTCCTCTTCCAAGGGCACCAGTCTTTGGATTTAGGATCCCCCTAATCCAGGTTGACCTCACCCTAAATTATACCCGCAAAGACCCTAGTTCCAAGTAAGGCCACATTCTGAGCTTTCGAGTGGACATGAAATTCTGGGGGACACTCTTCAACCCGCTACAAGTAGTCACCCTCTGGCTATATTCTGAGGTGGGAGGGAAAGAGGAGTCAAAGGTGCCTTGAGCAGCTGGAAGGATGGGATCCCTGTGAGCCTGAGCAGCTGGCATCCTCGGCAACCCCTCCTCCCCTGCTCCCCTGCTCCCCAGAGCTGCAAGCCTCCCGTCTGCGGCTGGTCTTTCCTCACTGCTCTGAGCCCCGTTGAACTTGCCTTTTATTGAGCGACGACACTTGTACTCAGTATCACTGTTTAGGTCTCTGAGCTCGCCACTTGGGTGTTTAACTGTAATTCTAAATAGAATGGAGAGGGTCGGTCCACATCTGTCTGAGGAAAACTGGACAGGTATTTAAGAGGCTTAATTTTTCAAAGCCCGGGAGCCTGCGCCCTTTCAGCTACTCCTCACAGTTGTTCTATAAGGTCTGCAGGCTGGGCTCAAGTCATTGCTTTTTGTTTTTTGTTTTTTTAGAAGAGAAAAACTCAGAGGCTAGGTGCTTTACGAGGATCACCTGGCAGTTGGTTCAAATTCAGATTCGAATTGGTTGGGTAGGGTACTGATAGTGAAGAGGCTTGGGGGTGGGGTGGGAGATGGCGGATTGTAGGGAGACATTCTCTACCCACCACCCCGGGATGGCTCAGAATGCAGACAGAGGGAGGTCTCAGAACCACCTGCATGCATGTTGGGGACTCAGCCTTTGAGGGCCTGTATAAGGGACAGAATGGGCTACACTCCTCTTCCTGACAAGAGCAGGCCTTTCCTGAATAGTTTCCAGAGTGTAGAGAAGGACGTCGAGATGAGCTCTTTGGCGGGAACTCTGTCATGTGTGAACCAGATGTTCTGCAGTTGGTTCTCATAATTGCGTTGCTGGCTGGTATGCGGACTCCCCTACCTAGAAGCATATCTGCAGGTATTTGTGCCCCAAGAGGCTCTGCTGTTAGAAAACACAGGCACTGGGTTCTTGCAGTGGTCCTTCCTAGCTGTGTGACCTTGGGAAAGTTACTCGGACGCCCTGGGCTGTGATTTCCCTGTGGGCCAAATGGAATCGATGCTAGTACCCATCTCATAGGTTGTCAGGAGGATGAAACAAAGAGTGCAGGTAGAATGTTTCTCATAGTTCCTGGCACATAATTGCACAGGTGTTAATTGTGCAATTACACCCTAATTCTTCGGAATGTTTCCCCCACTTGAGCTGGATTTGAAGAGAGCAATACAGGCAAGGACCGATGACCATACTCACAATTCTCTGGCCTTACTCTGAAACCAGTAAATATGTGAATGGAAAAACGTCAGGAACAGTTGCAAGGAACACTGAAGAGTTGTTGAGTGGAACTCCACACTGGCGTCTGAACTGATCAGTTCCACTTGATTTCAGTTTCCATAACTCTATGGCAGAGTCGGGGTTGACAAGCACCGCCAAAGTCAATACAACAGGTCTGGCTGGGGCCACCGGTTTCACAGTGTCCTGTGTATCCTATAGTTCCCATTTTCTGCGTATTTCAGCAGCTGCCCCATATGGTAAGGCCACTCTTGTCCCTTACAGGCTGTGTGTGTGTGTGTGTGTGTGTGTGGGGGGGGGTTCCTTCAGAATTTAAGGAGAACTTTTGTTTTGCTATGTCTTACAGAAACCAGAACTGTGTATTTTTTGATCGACTGATACTTGTGTTAGCTCTCTTCAAGGTTTCCCTGAGCAATCTCCCTTTGGTCTCATCTGAAATTTGGTCTTGATTGTGAGTTCTTCCAATGTAAAGTTTTGCATGTGGTTCCTTAAATTTATTTTTTAAGCCTTTAAATAAAGTATTCGGGCCTTTCTGCTTAGAATTCTTGTTGGTGCCTCTTGTGCTGGTGACAACGGCCTTTCCCACATTCCTGGTGGATCCTCTCTGTCTCTTACGTACTCAGCTCTCAGACTAAGGATGTGAGGGATCCCTGGAAGATGTTGCCAGGTACAGTGGATGTTGTCTGTCAGCGATGATAAGGAATAGTGATAGTCAATTCCCATGGAATGTCTGTGGCTCTTTCGCTATTCGAGGACTCAGTGTAGGACTCAAATGTAGTTGGCACATACTTTTTTTTTTAAAGTGTTTATGCCATGCCAGGAATGGCCGACAGCTCTCTCATGTTTCTTACCAGTGGGATAAACATGTAAACAGTCCCAGTTGTGGGTAGATGGAAGAAGAGATCTGGGAAAGGCTGTAGAGAAAGGGGATGGGGGTGGGTAGGCCCGAGCACTGTGTGAGAGACGAAGGAGAGAGACCGGAGGAATCTCTCTAGGAACTGGCTCAAGTTTGGGATGGAGAAGTTACTTCCTGTGAGTAACGATGAGTCACAGTCTCCAGGTTCATGCCCTTCAGAACAGGAAGGTCTACACAAGGAAAAATGCTAACCCAAGGGTGCAGATGTAGGCCGCGTGGAGCAGTTGCCCAGGGTCAGCTCAGGTTTTGGACAGGATAGAGCTGCTCCCTTGATGCTGCAGGGAGGCTGGGAGGGGCATGGGGCGGAGCCTCTCGCAGGCACAGGAAGGTTGGATTGTGTTCAGACACAGGGAGGGTGGCAGTAGTCTGTAAGCCACACAGCTCACACATGCGCGCATGCGCACACACGAACACACATGCACACATATGCGGGTGCTGATCGGAGATTTTCAGGGCTCAGTGTTGTGCCCGAGCGCTGTCTTCCTGGACAAGTAAAGATAAAGCCAGAGTGCCGCAGATGTTCACTGGCTCTTGGCAACTTGAGCAGCATTGAGCTACTTCCCAGAAATGAACTGGCTACAGGGTCCTTGCTTGCTAGGGATAACTTTGTAAAGTCACAAGCGGATTTAATCCAGACACAATGCCAGGAGCAGGATGAGACAGTACCAATGTATTGCTCTTTTACTTTCACGTCCAATCACAGCATTTAGGACCCGTGCATTGTGTATCTGAGGAAGTGTAATGATGAGAGGAAACGTGATGGTAGAATGGAAGGCTAGGCCTCTGAGGTGCGTGTTCTTGGAAAGCGAGGTCAAAGTCTGCAGTACCGGAAACTTCGGCACCAGCACGAGGGCCCAAGCAAAGCTGAATAGCAAGTGCTTTTTGGGTTAGCTTGAGGAGAGTAACCTTTGCATAAGAAGACTTGCAGCTTTTGGGATAAAATCATAGCGCGTGAGCACTGGGGAGATGATCTGACAACTGAGTTCAGCATTTACAGAAACTGGCTTCAGTCTTTAAGGGAAAGAGATACTTCTGATCCCCAAGATGAAGAAAGTAGGGTGACATATCAAGCAAAGGCCGATTTATTTCAGGATCCCTCCCCCCCAAAAAAAAACTTCAGTTAAAGAAATTTCTAGCCATTTATTGCTTAAAGTTCAGTTTTTCATAAGATCAAAACCATGAAAACATAAATCTTCCCTTCCCCACTCCCCTGAAAAGCCTCAGAATTTTTTCAGCGAAAATGAGGAGATCCTTCTATGAAAAGAAAGGAGTAAAAGCAGGGCCAAGAGGGCGACCTGAAGCATGGCTACGAGGGCCCCTGTGCTCTGAGAGTCTGTGGGGGGTGAGCTCTGTGCAGGCATTAGGCGTCTTAGAATGTTTGTCTCACTGTCCCTAACCCATAGCACAGTCCTGGCACACCACACCGTAGCCACTCAGATATTTGAATGCACGGATGGATAATTCCCTGAGAAGCCGGAAACGCTCTGTATGTGGGACCACGTTTTCTAGCACCCTGCAGTCGAAGAAGTCAAGTGAGAGGCTGTGCTACAGATCAGAAAGGCCTGGGTCAGCCATGGAGAAAGGAAGGCAGCATTTAGGCGTGAGGGCAGCCAAGACATGGAGGGAGAGCCCACAAAAGTGCAGGACAAAACGGCATTGGCAAGGGAAACCATTGGGATAGGGGGTCTGGAAAAAACTGGGAGCACTTTCAGATATGCCTTTTAAGTATCCATCCTCCTCTGGCTGATGGCAGTTGTTTTCTCGGACATCTTCCCTGAAGAAAAACAAAAACAAGACCCTTCCCTCAATCCCCTGAATCCAAGTGTATAAGAAAACCCAAAGCCTGACTTGAGATCATATACTAATTGCTGACCCAGCCATTGGCATTCCTTTGTGTTTTCTTAAAGGCACATTCAAGCATAAGGCGTATTCAACTCTCTAGGGATATACAGGCCGGACTTGGGTAGGGTTCCAAGTGAGCTCACACTGCAGCTCTCACCAGGGCGCGATCCCACATCCGTGGGAGGCACAGAGAACATTCTCGTTTCACACAGAGGTTACAGAGTGGCCGTAAATGGACATTCATATAGAAGAAGAGGAAATTACTAGAGGCAGAGCTCGGGTGCAAGGGCTTTAAAAGAAGGCCATAAATTAGTCATAAGAGCTAAGGGAGATGGGATTCTATTTCTAGGGCCAGTTTATTTTGATGGGGACATCCGAAGAAGCAAGAGATAAAGAGAATGAGTCAAATAACGTAAAGATTTTGGATCCTGGGCAAACTAGATGCCAGTTTTGCCAGCATTCACCCTCTCTTTGACTTTGAGTATTCAAAAAGAGTCTGAATGAGAAAGCTTTATGGAAGGTGGTTGATTTTTTTTTTAAAACTCCTTCATCCTATTTAAAGTAGCACCGGTGCATATGCACTGAAGTTGCGTGTTTAATTCCTATGGAGTAATTCTGGTTATCCCAACCCTAAACATCATCACATAATACTTCATGGCAGTTGTTAACATAAGGAAAATGGGCTAGACTGGGAGAGTGTAAATTTGTAAGACTGGAAAAAATAGGAGAATTAAGTCGTATGTGGGGATGGAGAATCAAGTGGATGGGTGGTCTGACGTGTGATTGGAAGAAAGGTGGGGTACACTGGCGTAGGAAGAAGATCCTTGTGGCATCCTCCTTTGCATAACAAATGAGAAGAATATTCTTTGCATGAAGGCAGATGTCAGCAGAAATGCCCCTAATTGCTCTGTATCAGGATATCCTCCCCTACCCATCTGGCCCGTCTTTGTGGGGGACGTTCTTCAAGGCTCCATGCTTCAGTCTGGTCAACAGTGGCCTGTACCTATGTGGTATGTAAAACCCAGTCCTGGAAAGCTGGCTCCGGCAGAGGTGTTGGGCAATTGGGGCCGGCTGGCAGCCAGCTTCTGATGTGGTTGGCTGCCTGGCTTGCATCTCTCAGGTGCTGGCAAGATGGCGAGATCTAATGGCCCCAGGGTACCACTGAGGCGGGCAGGATGCCACCACCTTCCAGAGCCTTCCTCCGCTCTTTGTCCTCAACAGCCCAGTAGGCACGTTCTTTAGGCTGGCTGCTTGGCATCAGGGGAGTCTTCCGACCTGTGGGGTCCGTTGGGTCAGGTTGGCGTGGCCTAGCTTGTGTCCATTTGCTAAAAGGAACTGGGATTCTACCCTGTAGATTTTTTTTTATCCTAGTATCTCCTGTTAGATAAAATCAAAATGTTGTACACATATATTTTTGTGTTTATTCTTTTTCTATAATTTCTGTGGTTTACTTGGGATATTTATGAATGTCAAATGTAGTAGGCTGGTATGGGCGGTTTTGTTTCCCATCTTATGCTGAGATGCTCCACTGGGTGCTACCCGTAAGACACAACACTTGCTTATGGCATCGAGGGCCTTTGGTTCTGATTTTTGGTGAAGAAAGAGAGGATTCAGCAGGCTCTTAGAGTCCAGGGAGGGAGGTTGTGTGAACCCTGTAAGGGTGACTCATCCTGAAGTTCAGGGGCATCCCTGCTTCTCGTTGTTCAGCGTTGCAGTTCCCCCTTCTTCAGAAGGGTCGTATTAGTTTCCTATTGATGCTGTAACAAGTGACTTGTTATAGCAAATTGCTACCAATCTGGTACCTTACAACAACATAAGTTAATTGTGTTACTGTTATGGAGTCCAGAAGTCCAAATTCAGAGTCCGTTGGCGAGGCTCCTTCTGGAGGCTCTGAGGGGAGAATCTTCTTCCTTGCAATCTTTCGATTCTGGAGCCCACCCACGTTCCTTGGCTCATCACACCACCTCTTTCTTCCATGTCACATCTACTTTGGCTCCTAACTTTCCCTGTGTCCTTGTCACAGGGACCCCTGTAACTGCATCAGGCCCACCTGGGTAAGCCAGGGTGATCTCTGCTATCTCAAGATCCTTTACTTGATCCCAGCGGCAAAGTCTCATTTACCGTACAAGTTAACACATTCACAGGTTCCAGATTGGGACATGGACGTATTGGGGGGCTATTATGCAGCCCGCCACAGGGGTCCTGTGGTGAAATTGGTGCAGTCTGCAAAGAAAGCCAGCCCCACGTGGACCTGGACTTAGAGGGCCCAGGAGGGTGAAGCTAACCCAGATAGCATCCTCAAAGCTGAGGCAGCTTAGTTGGTCCAGCAAAGAGTGTTTCCTTGGGAATGAGGGAGGCTTTGAGGTAAAGTATGGTAGCTTCTCACCTTCCAAAATAATGTGATAGTGTTTTGTTAAATTGTTTTTGTGGTGCGGTACCAAGAGCAGAACCTGAGAGGGTGTTTATAAAGGCTTCCCAAGGAAGTTTCCTTATCTCCCATTTCAGTTACCTGAAGTCAACTGCAGTCCAAAAATATTATATGGAAAGTTCCAGAAATAAACAACTCATAAGTTTTAAGTTGCATGGTGTTCTGAGTGATGAAATCTCGTGCCATCCCACTCCGTCCCACCCAGGATGGGAATCATCCCTTTGTCCAGGGTCTCCCCGCGGTACTATATGTTACTCGCCCATTAGTCACTTAGTAGCCGACTCGGCTATCAGAGTGACTGTTGCAATATCACAGTGCCCGTGTTCAGATCACCCTTATTTTACTTAATGCTACATTCACATAACTTTTATTACAGTATACTGTTATAATTGTTCTATTTTATTGTGCCTAATTTATAAATTAAACTCCATCGTAAAAGAAAAAACATAGTATATATAGGGTTTGGTACTATCCATGGTTTCAGGAATCCACTGGGGGTCCCCTGCTGTATCTTTTCAATGAGATGGGGTGGTATTAGACAACTGAAATCAAATTCTAAGTCAGGGGTGGCTTCAAACTATAGTTGAGAAAATGGCTTCTTCAGGTGCCTCTAGTTTTAAGTGGCTCTGATCTATGATTTTAATACTTAGCTTGAATGTACTTTGTGCTTGATGAGCTAACAGCGTGCCTCCCTCTAAAGTCATTATTTCAGTGGTGGTGGAAGCAGCGTTCTCTTCTGGCTCGGCCTCTAGTCCTTGAGAAAAACTTCCCTGGTGTCCCAGAATTTGTGTGAAACGTCCAGGTAACACCAAAAAATGACATCCCACCAAATTGAGTCGAAGGGTGTCTTAATTCTCCTTCCATTATCCCAGTGTTATTTTGGGAGGTTACCTTAAAACTGAAAAAGCCACTAGTGAAATTGTAACCTTAAAATGTTCCATGTTAGCCAGAGAGTAGGACTTGATTTGAATGCCCCCTTATTTTGAGGAGAGCCAGTGTGCCGGACAGCCCAGCCGTGGACGGTGTGGCTTCTGAAGGTGGACATGGAGCATATCAGCCAAGTGGAGACTGCTGGCTGCCAGCTCAGTTCTTTTATGAGGTGTCTAGAGTCAGCTCCCCTGAGAGGAGGAGGCTGAGATGAGGTAACCTGGTTTTGCAGGTCAGCAGGGGAGGTTCTGCCTTAGGGCTATGTGCCCAGTGCTCTGATAATGCAGCATTTTCGCTTTAATGCATCTTAAATGTGGATTATACTGTTAATTACTGCAGGACAAAAAGGGATTAGTGCAGCTGGCTTGCTTTCCCCTCTGCACTTTTACACTTCCCCTTTGCTAGGGAATGGCCAAAGGGCAGTAGGTTTTCCTGTCATCTGTCTTTTGTTTTAGCAGCAATGGCTGCTAAACCTCCTGTGTTCATCAGGACAGAGGGGAATGAATGGGGCATGGTGCAGCATCCTGAACTCTGTTTGGCACATGGGTGATTGATGGAGGTGTGGCTGTTTCCTTCCCCAGAGTTGGGTATTCTTCAACAGGCTCTGAGGGTGTCTGTTTGGATGGCTCTTCCCCAGCAGAGACAGTCACCCTATAACCCCTTAGCTATGGAATGGCCTTCCTACGGGGTCCCTTCCTATTGGGGCTGCACCTCCCTGGGTGCTGTCAATGGAAGTGCCAAGGTGCTGTATCCCTTATAAGTTTCTTAAATGGATGACTCTGACTTCCACCGCTGGCCTGCTCCAGCCCCAGTGCCAGGGTGGCGATGTTAGTAGCCAGCGATGAGCTAATACCTTGTCATGTGACCGATTCTGAATTCTTCAGTTTTAGGGCTACCATCTTATCCTTGCATAACATGGTATAGATTTTAAGTGATAGATGGTTAGATTTTATATTTTTCTCATATTCAGGCTAGTATATTCATCTTTCATCCACATGGAATGAATTTTTTTAAGCAGATGAGGCATTACATAACAACATCTCACTAATGCTCCCAGGAGTCTGTAACTTGGTAGTGTTTGCAGTTATATACCGTGTAGTCTGTTGTGTGTGCAGCTTTCTGTTTGCTGGCATCCTTCATTACATGGTAAGATAATATACAGAACTTCCCAGCTGTAGGAATTAGAAAGTGGGAAACAGATTTCTTCAACATAAATTGGAAAACTGATTTACAGAGTTGTTGTTTTTTTCCTCTTAGTTGATATTGCAAAGCTTGTGGGAAAGGTGGGAGTTAAGAGTGGCCTAACCCTTATAATCACAAATTAATTGAACTAATGTGGGATTGAAATTCATCTTAAGAATAATGGGGAAGTCTGTAACACCAAGATGCACATTATGGAACATTCCTAAAATGTGAAAGGCTAGGTGAGGTGGTGGGAGGAAACTGGGAATTCTACCATCTTCTCAAGCATTCATGCAATTCAGGTTTCAAAATGGTAGCCGGTTTTTCGTGTTTTTTTTTTTTTTTTTTTTTTTTTGATACTTCCTTTTCCTTGAAGCTCTCAATTCTTCTGAACTTGGAGGTTACGGAATTATAGTTTATTTTTTCTCCTCCTTTCTCAAGCCACAGATGTTTATCATCTGGGAGCCAAGTCTTGCTTAATGACACCAATCTCTAAATTTCATCAAAGAAAGTATGGAAATTTACTTGGTTATATACTTAGTATATCTGGGATGGTTTTATTCCATTTATTGAGAGATGGATTTGCTTTTTAAATTAATTTTTAAAGAGGCAATACGTGCCCATAATAAAATTTTCAGAAGGTACAGAAGAGACTTCCTTTTTCCTCTCTTCCTGTGCTGCATGCCCGTCAATCACCCAGTTCCCCAGAATCACCTGCTGCTACATCGTTTCTGTAAGGCATACACTTGTATATGCCTTATGTATACTTCACATAAGTATACACTTGGCTAACCATCATATCATTATGTAAGTGGTTTTTTTCCTGCTACCTAAACATTAAGTAGGTTTTATGCTGAAAAGGTTTTTTCCCTTGCCAGAGTTCCTTTACCTTCTTTTCGAGATGTTTTTATCCCTTAGAGAATACTTAATATTAAAAATATTAATGAAATCCAGATACTTGAAAATTGAAAAATGCTCTCTTGAATTACTTGGGTCAGAGAGAAACTGAAATTACTGGTACAAAATCATTAGGAAATATTGAGGACCCTGTATATCTCAGTGTGTAGGTTATTACCAAAGTTATATTCAGGGGCATATTCGTAGCTTTAAATCCTTTCATTATTAAATAAGAAAAAATTAAAATAAATGAATTAACTAGTCAACCCAAAGTTGGAAAAAATGAAACAAGCCTAACAAAATACAAGTGATATTAATGAATTTAAAAACAGACAAAAACATTGAACTGATAAGTCTAGGAGATAGTTATTTAGGGAAAAAAAAATTCATGGAAATAGACCAGATCACTATCATGGAAAAGAGAAAACCTAAATATACAAAACTAAAAATGAGTTGATGTGATGGGAACAAAAAAGAAGTAACAAATTTTAAATTATATTTGAAATAATTATTTTGTAATATAAAAATAAAATATGGTAATTTAAAATACCGCAACTTGGAAAATCTCAGTGGGCATAGCTGTTCTAGGGAAATGAAACTTTATACCAGGAACTAGAGAAGAAACTGAACGTTTTAAAAAAAAGCAAACTTCAAAAAAGAACTCTGGATGCAAGCAGTTTAATGGATGAGTTCTTTTAAACTTTGAGGGATAAAGTAATTGCCTGCTAAATAAACTGTTTCAGAGCATAGAAAAAACCATAAAGCATCCCAGTTGATTTTACAAAGCTAGCACAACGCTGGGAACCAACATCATTACAAAGATTACACAAAAAGAAGGCTGAAGATTGAGCTCAGGCATGAGTATAGAGGCAAAAATGCCAAATAAGACAGTCACAGATGGAATTCAGCAGTATTTTAAAAGACTTGTGACCACATGGAGTTTACCTTAGACATGTAAGAAGGGCTTAACATTAGAATGTCTATTCTTCAAATACTTCACATAAGTAGAACAAAGAAGAAAAACATAATATATATCAAAAAAGGGCATTTGGTAGTTTTCTACTGTTATTCCTAGTGTGCTTAGAATTTTTAAAAACCAGGCTACAAAGAGAGTGTACTAATTTGATGAAGAAACCAGCTGCCCCAACAGCTGGAGACTTAATGGTGAGCCATGAGAGGCAGCATAATGGAATTGGGAACAAAACAAAGATTGCCCAGTGTACTCATTTCTTTTTTCCTGCCTTATTGAATTGTCTAGAATGTACAAACCAAAGTCAAATAGTAGTTAAAAAGAAACAATAATTGTTTGCAGATGTTATTGTCTTCCTAGAATACCCAAGACACATTTAAATTGAATTAATTACACAGTTCAGTTACAAAGTAAAATTTCAAAAATCATTAGCTTTTTCATATATCAGGAAAACTCAGTTAGAAAATATTATAGAGACCACTCAATGGAATGGAATCAAATAGAAATGTGTCTGGTAAAGGTACCATTTCAAATAAGTGAGAGGAATTAACATAATAAAAGCTCACTTTTTTCATTACTTATAAGTGCCAGGTATTATGCTAAATACTTTTATGTGAACTTTCTCATTTAATCCACACAAGGACTGTATGAGGTGGACACTGAATAGTTCCATTTGCTGATGTTCAGAGACTTTAAGTAACTTGCCCAGAGTCACCCAGACTTGAACACTGATCTGATTGACAGCAAAACCAGTCATCTCTGTCATTGTACTTTATTGCCTATAGTATTGTACAATATTGCATATTATGCAATTATACAGTGAATGGTTGTAGGATCATTAGATAAGCAAATAGGGAAAAATTAAATTAGAGCCATTCCTCATAGCATATATTTCCATACAATCCAGATGAATTAGAGAGGTAAAAGTAACACTGAAATCAAAGAAGAGATAGAAGAATGCATAGGTTAATATTAACGTGGATGTGGGGCAGGCAGGGGTATTAGGCCTAAGTCTTCTAGTGAAGAAAGCATAATGCAAAGACGGATTTACTACATGAAAAAAATAATGTATGCTGGGCATTAAGAGCAAAATTTAAAAGCATATGACAAAGTTTGAAAAGAAGCTGACGATGCTTGTGATTGACAGTTTGTCCTAAATATCTTTAATATATAAAGAGCTCTTCCACCCAAGTACTAACCAGGCCTGACCCTGCTTAGCTTCCAAGATCAAACGAGATGGGGCGCACTCAGGGATATAAAACTGAAAACAACAAAAGAACAAGACAAACAAATGAAGAAGCAAAAACTCATAGACATAGACAATAGTTTAGTGGTTCCCAGAGGGTAAGGGATACGGGGGGTTAGAAGAGGGTAAACAGGGTCAAATATATGGTGATGGAAAGAAAACTGACTCTGGGTGGTGAACACATAATGTGAGATATAGATGATGTATTACAGTATTGTACACCTGAAATCTGTGTAACTTGACTAACAATTGTCACCCCAATAAACTTTAATTAATAGAGAAATAAAAGAGGCTCTTAAAATCATTGATAGACAAGGAAAGCAGAAAAATGAGCAAAGAAAACCAGTAAGCAACTCATGAAGAATAAACTCAGGTTGCACATTTGAAGAGCCGAATGATGACAGCTCCTTGTTTTAGCTTATTTGACTCCCAGTGAGGTTCAGCTTTTTTGTGTTCTTCAACCCAGATTTTTTTATAAGGCAAATACCGTGCTCTCTCTAGTGAGGGGGCAGAAAAATTGGGTGCACCCTTTCTGGAAAGTCGTTTGTCGGTGTGTGTTAAGAAGCTTTAAGATAAGGTTTATTTAAATTTGTAGCTCTTCTCACCACAAATTTCTGATTGTTTGTACTCCGTTCTGCCTTTTCTTTTTCACCATAGCCTACATCGCCTAATTAAATACTACGTAATTTTAAAATTTATTACCCTCGATCGACACCCCGCCAAAATACAAACTTCACAAAGGCAGGGATTAGTTTGTTTCACTAATCTGTCCCTGTGCCTACCACAGACTGGTGACACCCGGCATCTTCATTTATAATAAAGAAATCATCAGTTGTGCCTAAGACATTTATAAAGATTTTTCATTACAGACATTTATAATAGTGAAAAATAGCAACAATCTAAATATCTCACTGGGGATTGATTTAAACTGTGGTGCACCCATATGGCAGATTCTTCTGTGGCTATTTAAAACTCCATTCTCATGGTTATGGATGTGGGAAAACAGTGATGTTAGATTCTGTGTACTATAGGACTTCAGTTTGTTTTAAAAAATATGCATAAAGGGAGAGGCTAAAGGATGCCTATGACAGAATATGAACTGAGTGGTTATTTCCACGTGATAGACTGCAGACTACTTTTAATACTTTGTTTTCTGAACTCTGCATAGTGAGTATCTGCTCCTTTCATAATATAAAATATATAAGTCTGACAGGAGAATGCAGAGTCACTTGCCTAGCACTGGTCTGTGGCTGTGTCTGGAAGACTTTTGGAGATTATTCAATCTTACGAACTAGCAAGAGCCTAATTAAAAAAAAAAAATCAGCAAGAATACTTCACAAAATGTCCTTAGGCTACTTAGTCTTAATTATTTATGATCTTTACTGTAAGTGTCTAGAGCATGTGTTTGTAAAAGTAATGGCGGTCTTAGTCAGTGATATGCAAGCTGGTGCAATCCTCCAGGAGATGCAAGAACACCTCTGCCTGGTTTAGCTTTCTTGATGGGAACGTTGTGTCATCTTCCGGGTGTGTCATAGCATTTCAAAGTCAACTTCAGTTGTGCCTCAGCACAATTCAACTCCCTTATTAACCAAGGGGCAGATGATTTACCTGTGTTCACCCATTGCTGTGCAGAAGGACTTTGGGGGACACGTGTAGGAGAAGCTGACAACTTAGGGGAAGTGTCAAGGTCAGGGGACTGGACGCTACGGAACATTCAGTGGTGGTGTGCCGGAAGAGCAGATCAGAGTCACTGATGGAATTTTCCCGACCAGCATATCAGAAGTGTGTTCAGCATGTTGGGGCTGAAATTTCCCGGATCTCTAAAGAGTCACGAGTCATCTTGGTTAGCATTCGAGTTCCCTCTTTGTTCCTTTGTGACTGTGGGTCTCCGTGTGTTGATCTGCGGAAGGAGGAGGTTAGACTCGATCATCTCTTCACTCTCCTTGTAGCTCTGCCATTCTGAAGGAATCTGAGGGCTTTGTGTTTTAAGGCATGTAGTTTAGGTATCTATGTGCATCGGTGGCGATGGGGAGGCCCAGTGTGTCCTGTGACTTCCTAGCTGCATGGACCAAAATGTGAGCTCAATAGCTAAAGTCACAAGGTGAGGAAAAGCAACTGTAAAAGATCGGTCTGACCTAAGTGAGAAGCCCAGCCCTGCCACTTACTGGCCCAAACCTTCTCCTTTTCATCTGTAAAATGGAGGGATGTGTTAGTTATCTATTACTACATAGCAAACTATCCCTAAACTTAGTGGCGTAAAACGACAAGCATTTATAATCCGACAGTTTCTGTGGATCAGAAAGTGGTGTTTGTAGCTCCGCTGGGTCTTCTGCCTCAAGCTGTCTCCTGGTGGCACTGATGGGTTGGCCAGGGTTGTGGTCCCATCGGAAGGCTCTCCTGGGCGAGGACCTGTGTCTGAGCTCATTCACATGGTTGCTGGCGGGATTCAGTTCCTCGAGGGCTATTGGATCCAGGGCCTCTGTTCCTTGTTGGCTGGAGGTTCTCCTCAGTTCCTTCCTTGCCCCAGGGGCCTCTCCTTAGAGCAGCGCCCAACATGGCACTTGGCTTCTCCTAGAGAGGGTAAGGAGTATGCAGGAGACTGAAACTGCAGTCTCTTTGTAACCAGTGACCCGTTCTATTTGTAGACTGCTGGTTAGAAGTGAGTCACTGTGGACAGCCCACACTGAAGGGAAGGGGATTGCACAAGGAGGTCTGTGCCAAGAGGTGGCATGAGAGGGGCTCCCACAGGGGTTGTAAGGACTGAAAGGTGGTGGTTTGTTAGTGTCAGGAACCCTTAGATGCTCAGTGTTACCTCCTACCCCCCATCCCTGCCCCTGGTTTAAAAACTGCTGTTCTTCAGGATAGTCTGTGGGTTTGAGCAGAGGCTCCAGGCGTGGGTTGGAATGGGGGTGGGTGGGTGGGTGGGGTCTGGTTGCACGATCTAATCTCCATCCACTGTCGTCTTCTTACACCTAAGCCTTTGAAGTGTCTGTTGGCCAGTCTGTTAGACCCACGACTCCTGGCCTGTGTCTTGCTGGGTGTGGCATGTCTAGCATAATTTGAGAGGGAAATGGGTGTTTGGCCGAAGAAAACGTCCAGTGAGTGTTTCCATGGGTTAGGCAGCTATTCAGGGAAACGCCCGGGAGCTCTCTGGGAGCCTGCGGGTTGAAACGGAACGGCCTCCTGAAGTTGCCCCTTTTTGTATCTGAATGCCACCACCTATGAAGTTGAAGAGGCCTTCCTGGCACAGCCTCTGGCTGGGGACACTCCAGTGGGTCGAGCTGGGTGCCAGACATTGCCACAACCCTCGGAAGTGAGTAAGAAAAAAATTTAAAGCAGAGACCTCCCCCTAGAACAAGCTGAGCTTTGTGCAGAACGGGCTCCAAATATGAAAAGACCATTGTTCCCGGATGGCTTTTTAATTAGTGCTCACCACTCACACCCACCAGCTCGCCAAGACGAGCCGCCTCCTTCCTTCCTCTCTCTGTGTGCTCTTCAGCCCCACTGCTCCCCGCACTGCCTTGGGGACAGGTCGAGGGACCCTCAGGGATAGGAGGATTCTAAGAACAGTGTTGACAGACAGTGCTCCCCCTCTTTTCTCCTGCCTGGAATACATAGTAGGGGAGCCCTCCACCTGTTGGAGAGTAGCCCTCTGCATTTCCAGGTTCAGGAGCCAGGCCTGTCCCCTGGAGGCTCCTGGAACAAATCCCGGCCTCAGTCCGTTCCAGTCTTTCTCCCAAGCTTTGTGCGCACCTTCTCTTGCTTGAAGCCAGCACAACGAGCCAGGAGTGGACTGTTTTCTCTGTGTTTCAGTTTCCTCCTGGTTGTACCGCTCTTGATGAGCTGCAGAATTTTTGAACTTTCCAGGGTCACTTTCCAGATCAAATCCTATACTCTTTTGGATAAGGCTCACATAAATGCAGGGAAAGGGGCTGATTGGGGAGTTGCTGCTGGGATGATGATGTGTGTGGGGGCTCAGCGGGACCCCACCCTGGCGTTGGGAGGTATGCTGTTCCAGCCCCAACTTGCAGTGTGCTCACCTGCCTTGCAGAATGAGGTTCCCATCGGGGCTCAGTGCTCAGGACAGATGCATCATTCCTGAGCTAGCCTACTTAGAGGAAATTTGCGCCACTCCTGCACAGAGCTAGACTGAGCCTGCAAAGCTTTCTGTTTAACGGTTGCTGAGAACACTGTCTCAACATTTTCTCTTTCATGGGAAAATTTTTCTTCTGTTTATAGCAACTCCCAAACCTGTGGCTTTCTTTTGTGTCTGTTTGGGCCTCAGGATTCCGCAGGCACGACCTCAGTTAATTACTCTATGTAATTTTGTGTATATAGTGTATGGACATCTCGTGAGACCAGGGTAGAAATAATTCAGTGTGATCTTGAGTTTGAAATGGCATATGACGTAGAACACGCCAACCCAGACGCATTTAAGTGGTCCCCACACAGTGAACTATACGTCACCATGAAGATGGTAAATTTTAAGTTGCAGGGTTGCGAGGGTTTTAAATTAAGAAACCCTGTGGGTCTACTTGAATGGTGGACAAGCCCTGGAGAGAATATCTGATTGACCAGATAAGTTGTCCACAATTCCTTGAAAATCTGTCCACCCCAGACCCAGTCAGCTTAACTTCTTGACATGTCACCCAAATATAATCGCAAGTGCCGTGGGAAAGAATCTTGAGTAGGGGTGAGGTCTGTGAAGTCTGTGAGGGGGGAAAAACAAGCATGAATTATTACAGTGAGGCTGGATGAGAGCTATGTTTTAGGTTCTCAGCAGAGGAAGCCAGCGTGTTAGATCTCTGGCATTTGGTAGCCATCAGCCACACGTGGCTCCTGAGCCCTTGAAAGGTGGCCGGTCTGCATTGAGCTGTGCTGCAAGTGGAACACACACCAGTATTTCAAGGCTTAGTCTGAAAATAAGAGGGAGACGCCTTAATACAATTTAGATGGATTACATTTGAAATAATATTTTAGACAGATTGGGTGAAATAAGAGATATTACAAATTAATGTTGCTTGTTCCCTCTCCCCCTCCCCCTTTTAATATGGCTACTAGGAAATGTAAAATTACAGATGTGGCTCCCATTTCAGAGGAAGGATTTAGATGAAGGATGACTAAACAAGGGAGACCCAGAGATATGCTGGTTATGGTTCTTGGTCAGTGATTTTGTGTCAAGTCAAGCTTGGCTCTAGTTTGGGAGTACGTTGAATCCTGCCGTGGGAGGCAATCTGTGTTTGTTTTTTGGATTAACCCATTTTAGACAGAAATTCGTCCCATTCTATCCCTTTGGCTGTGGTCGGACTGTAAAGTAGATGCTGTGGCCAGGAGAATGAGTTGCCCCACATACCTGGGGAGGCCTGAGTGCCAGGAAATGATGCCCAGAGGCTATGGGCCTTACCTGGGCAAGCCGTGGGGGGAGGGGGGGATGATTGATTACTCAAGAGCTGCAGCAGCTCTCCAGGGTAAAGGCCTCTTGCTCAATGGTGACACCTTTCAGGGAAGACAACTATTGCTCAAATGGACTTCTGGACCCTCTGAAGCCGATCGTTCCAGTTACAGAGACCCACGGGCAAAACAGGACCATTTAATTCTTCAGTGGTATTACGATCTTACCCCACAGTCATCGCCGGGAGTGACAGAGCAGTTCACATAGAACCTGTTGGTGAAGGTGTGCCTCTGTATACAGCAAAGTTAGATTTCTGTTTGTGATTTCCTTTCTCAGGATGGTTTGGGAGGGTCACTTTTTGAGCAGGGCCCAACGATTCTCTTTCAAGGTCTTGCCCGCCTGCCCAGAGAGGGGCAGGGAGGTTTTCTTGGTGACCAGGTTATGTCCAGCCTCACCATTGGTTTTCACCAGCCAAGGGGTCAAGGGTTCGCCATACTGGTTGTCAGTAGTAATATCGTGAGGGCTAGCGAGACAAGATTGACCATAAGCTGCTTTTAAGTTTCTCTTTCTTGTGACCCTGCATCCAGAGTACTGGTCAAACCAGTCCCTATGTAGCTGATTACTATCAGTAAGATAAACTTAACTGGAGGACCAGAAACAGTCTCTAGCATCTGGCAGCTTTGGTTGACCAAGTGAAACTACCATAGTGACTGTGGTTTGTATTTCACAAAGGGCAGTGCCTCTAAAGGTGAGAAATGGGGGCCCTTTCTGCACAGAGAGGTCACCCAAACCCCAGCCCTTCTTGTACACTCACAGCCAGTTATGAATCTTGTCACGAGGTTGGTCTCTTTTTATAGAGTTGGGGAGTAGTTGTTAGCATATTGCTACTCGAGAATGAATAGGTAACTGTGTGGGTTGTCAGTTCCAACCCTTTATTGAGAACCTATTGTGTTACCCGGAAAATAAGACCTAACCGGAAAATAAGCCCTAGCATGATTTTTCAGGATGACATCCCCTGAACATAAGCCCTAATGCATCTTTTGGAGCAAAACTTAATATAAGACCTGGTCTTATTTTCAGGGAAACACGGTACTTGGTGCTGGTTGGTGGTCTGCACAAACAGGTTTACAGAAGATCAAAAGCCGTAGACCTTGCCCATAAGGAAACCATGTCTAGTTGGACTAATAATTATCCACACAAGTAATTGCCTACATTTAGGGGCTTAGGAGAAGTAGAAGAACCTATGAATAAGTATTCATAGTTAAGAGGAAGGCAAGGAGATAGCACAGTGCCTCTTGTGCAGAAAATTGAGAAATTTCAGAGCCTAAGGGCTTTGGTGGCCGGAATAATCCCAACGTTTATTTGCGTTTTCAGTTTGCATTATTCTCACATGTGCTCATTGGACCCTCTTAACCATCTCAGAGGTTGTTTGGCCAGACTGAGACTTGCCCTGGGTGGATGGTGATTTGCCAAGGCCCCAGGAAGTGGTGTGATCCACCCAAGGGCATGCATCTGGGTAGTGGCAGGGCTCAGTGTGGGTTTGGGAGCTGCTGCTGTCTTCTTGCGGCACACCATGCCACATCCCTCGTGGTGTTTCTGCAGGAGCTTGGAGAGCTCTGAAGACGGACTGATAGATACCCTTTGTGTGTTTCATATGAGAGGAATTTGGGGGCTGGCCTTGGGGGAAAGACTACAACAGCTGTAGTTGTGGATGTGATTGGAGGGACAAAAAAGGTGTCCATCAGAGAGGTTTGTGCCAGCGGTTTAATTTCCTTTATTTCAGGACTGGAAGTTATTTAAATTACTTTATAGACTTCCTGTTTCCTTGCAAGAGCTCATTAAGTCCAGGCTGAACTACTACGGCATTGCCATAATGGAGCGACTAGACCCGCAGTTCCCATTCCACCCTGTAGGGCACCCAGATTGAAGAGGTCGTGCTGAGAACGGAGAGTTTGGGCATCTTGTTTCCCAGCACCCTTTTCATAGACGTCCCGTTATGACCTGATACTGATGGTCTTCCTCAAGGATAAGAAATTCCCAGTACTCTAGACTCTGTAGACTCTGTGGACTTTTCTGGCCTCATTAATTTCACTATTAGGTCATGGGGAAGAGGCAGGCATATCTCATCTGGCCATAGGACTGGGGACCCTGCCTACATTTATGGTGATTGGAGTGCAGCCTTGGACTAGATGTAGCGTTAGAAGCTGGTGCGTGTGCAACAAAGGCTGAGGATTTCCTGTGTGATCAGGACACGTGTCGGTGTAAGTGTGGATTACCTCAACCCTCTTGTTTACTTGATGGAAAGCTTTTCAGATGGGGATTCCAGAATCACACTACAGCTTTTGAACCCTGCCCAAAGGCAGCTCTTGAAGAGATGTGTGCTTGACTAGATGGGTTTACCTTTAAACTTGCCAAGAAAATAATTTTAGGTGATCAGGAAACACCCCGCCCCTCGAGCATCTGTAATTGTTCCATCGGGGGAAACCTGCCCCTGCGCTCAGGGCTGAGTTTGTTGCAGAGTGCTAATTAGAAATAATAGCAACAACAAACAGGTGTTAGGAGAGAACATAAGTAGTGTCAACATCAAGGAGCTGTGCTGGCTCCCTGTGGCTGTGTGGGCCAGCTGGGGTGCAGGGAAGCTCTGCAGCTTACCTGCTGTCCAGCTGGGGAGAGGCAGAGCAGGTAGAAATTGGACAGGCTGCCACATCCAAGCCTTCCTTGACTCAGTGACCTCGAGTCCTTGGTTTAAAGTGGTGGTATGCATTATATATCCCTTTGGTGGTCAGTACATACTCAGTTTCGGGTGGTCCAGAAAGTCTTGGTGTGGGGGTGGGGGTCCCACACCTGGGAGTTGGGGACGGGCAATCATTCCTTACTCAGAGGCAGAGAAGAATCTTTCCCGAAAGATGGAGGTAATACAGCGATTTAAATGTAACCTGGGTCAGACTTGCGTGTCTAAGTGAATGCCGAGTCTTAAATATTCATTTACACTGTTAAAGTCTGTAATTTCTTCATAAAGAATTCTAAAATAATAAAGATGACCTGGTAGGCAAAATTCACTTGTATTTTCTAAAAGCCTTTGATAAGGTCCGTCATAAAAGATTGAGAGAACAAAACCACAGTGTGGTGTAAAGTCTTTGTTGTGGATTAAAACATGATTAAGTGATAGGGAACAGAAGAATTCTGGTGGAGACCCACTGCTTGTAGCGGGGAGAGGTTAATAGAAAGGGGTGTCTGAGGAATCTGTCCTGGGGCTGGAGTTATTAAGAGTATTAATTGTTTGGAGAAGGAAATGGAGGGTGAATTAGTGCAATCGGCTGCTGTTACCCTGGTTTTTGTCACTGGATTCAACCCAGGGACAGTTCTTTAGTCTTTCTGATCATGTTCTCTTTTGTGCAGTTGTATTTATTTTTAGAGTGGTGATGTACATCGAGTCTACTGTACATGGAAACGCTCGCCTCTTTGCTTCCCTCTGGGGACTTGGCAGGTTACTCTGAGACACATTACATACATGTGTAGGCAGCTCATACAGGTGGCCTGTTGGACAGGTCTGGTGAAATTACCAAATCATAGCAGATGATACCGATCCCTTAGGGTAGACCACACAGCTGGCGTCTTGGATTTTCTAAGTCTAAGGTGTTTGGAGAGGGGAGTGATTTTGCGTTGAGCAGGCGATGGTGGCACTCTTATGGGGGGCAGTGTGGGCAGGCCAGCAGTGGAGCTGTCATTTTCATCCTGCCTTTTCACTGCCTCTTTCAGGCTACTTGCCTTGTTCCTTCTGTGGCTGCAATGAAAGTTTCTTGCACATGGCCATCTGCCCTGAGAGCTTGTACTTTCCTGAATGGGCTCTTCCAAGCTCGCCATGCATTTCTTTCTTAGCCACTCTCTTTTATTTACTAATTTCCTTTTGTAGCTGTCTGTCTCTTTACCCGGGTCCCACTTTAATTAAAACCTGGAAAAGTGCTGGCCTCCCTCAGAAATGTTGCTGAGTCCCTCCTTTTGGCTGTGAGCAGATGCCTCTGTGTGGGTTGGGGTCCCCAGCAGGGCCCCCCCGGGGAATTTTTGCAATCTTGGTCCAGCACAGTTAGAAGCTGCAATTACTACTTGGTCGCTAATTACCCAGCCTAACATTAGATCAGTTTACAGAGGGAGCTTGGAGCCTGTCAGCAAAGGTCAGCCTGAGGTCCTCTCACGAAACAGCCCTCTTGTGATAGCTGTACAAGGAAAAAGGCATTAATGGGGGAAGGCTAGGGAGCCAGCTCCAGGCTGCAGGGTCCTTAGTGGGGGGATGGGAGAGGAAGAAGTGCTGTTGATGACTAAAGGGGTCACGGAAGCTGATAACCCTTCTCGCAGCCTTTCTCAGAAAGCCTAGAGGAAGTAGAAGCCCTTTCATTGAGAGGCTTTGCTTTAAAGAGGGTGAGATAGATACGTAGAGGAAACCAGGACGTGCCTGTCGGTGACTTTTATGGTTGACTCTGTTAGAAAGATCAGTTCAGCCAGGGCCCTTGAGAGGGAAGCAGGGCCTAAGAGAGAGCTCCCCAAACTTGGGGTGTCCTTTTTGTTGTATCTTTTCCCCACCTGTACTGTGTGTTATGTGCTTAAATTTTTTCTTTTCATGGGCTTCCCTATTAAAACTGTAACTACCTGCTGTAGCATCGTCCCAATCAGTGATATCTGAGGAATCTCAGGTTTCGGCTGGTTGCATTGGCTCAAATGAACATTAAATAGATAAGGATTTGAATGTAAAATGTTCACCGTATCGCCTACCATCACCTAGCCTGTGGCCAGTGGTGCTTATAGGACATGCTGGACAATAATAGTGGAAAAGACACTCAGACTGGACGTCTGGGTGCTTGTCACCAAGCCCAGCTTGACTTTCTCATGAGATGTGTGACTGGTGAGTCCCCCTGCTTCTCTGAGCCTTAAAAATGAGAATATGGTCTTTGTTAGATTTTATGCAGATGAAATGGGAATCTCTCTCTCTCTCTCTCTCTCTCTCTCTCTCTTTCTCTCTCAATATTAACAGCTAACAGTTATTAAACATCTACTGTGCTAAATATTTCACTGTTTTATTAATTCTTACAACCATATGGGGCAAATATAATCTCTGCACCCCTTGTATGTACAGTGAACCCAAAGTAGGTTAACAACTTGCAGGTTTTAAATGGCCTCCATGCTGGGATGCTAGCCCAGGGCATGTGCTTGTAGTCTTTTGTTATTGACCCACTTCAAGATGTTCGTTTCCTGGGCCTCTCCGATATCTGCCTGTTGGGTGCCGTGTTAGGAAAAAAAAAATGGTTCGAAGTGAGAAGGACTGGAAAGAAAAGTGTTCAGCTCCTCACAGGTGGATCTCTCCATTCCCTCAGCAGCTGCTGAATGGTCCCTAAGTGCTCAATTCCAGTTGTCCATTTGGCCCTTCACTGGTGGGGACAGGCCTGGACTTCGCCATGGCTCTCCCCTTCCAATCAGGGTGAGATCAGTATGCAGTTGATCCCGTCGGAGCCTGGGAGGCAGGGGTACGATGTGTTACATTGATAAAGTGCTTGCAGCCTGAGCTTTGGAGTAGTTTCAGAACTCTGTGTTCGCTCTCCAGCAGATATAATGCGTCTCGCTGGTATCAGAGGCTCTGGCTCTGCAGGACCCAGGAGGATCCTGTGTCACCCTGGCCCTCCGAAATGGCCCCGGGACAGTGTTAGGTTTAGCACTTGCCCCTCCATCACATGCAGTGGAACTGTGGCTCCCCACACTGTCGTAGTTAGGAATGTGTGCCCCTCTTGGGACTAGCTGAGTCTGAAACGGACCCAGACCTAGGACTTTTTGATTTGTATAACAGATGTACAGAAAGGAAAAGAACTTTGTGTTATTTCGTAAGTTAGGAAAGTTCGGCAGTGCCACCAGTATTAAAACATGCAGTAAGTAATTATCAGGGAAGAATAAAGATGAAAAAATCAGGACGGTTTTGCAGTTTAGATCTATTTAGAGTGTATGCTGATGGTTATAAGTTTTGTTGGAGAAATTATGTATTGTGTTGACACACGTATTAATGTGGTGGGGGGAGATCATAGATTTTACCTTATATGATACCTGCCCATTTAAAGAGAGGTCCAGTGAATGGAAGGGAAAGGTCTGGAGAGAGGCTCCTGATTTCCTTTCTTTTCCCCTGAGCTGGAGGAGCCTGTGCGCGTAACATGTTTCACAAAACTATTTTACTGAATTTCCTCCCCCTGGGTGCTGACTGACACCACTTCCCCTCATATAACTTCATGTTCATGTAATTAACATATAATTTGATACCTGGAAAATCATGCTGGGTGGAGCTGGAAAGAATTACTCAGCTCTTAGCAATTCCGACTCTTGGGTTATTAGAACTCTATGTACCGCGTCCTAGCTCTCCTGTTACTGCTAACTTGTTTTGCCAATATCCTCACAACTTATTTCTTCCTTGTGTCCTGTGAAGATGAGTGAAATGATGATACAGTACGTTTTTATCATTTAAGCAGCGGAAGGGCTGTTGACTTTTGCACATGGACAGCCTGCTTCTCTAGTCTGCATGTTCTTAGCTTTCTTCTCCCCTCGGCTTCTGGAATTTGATGGTGTCATAGTTTATTTCACTTCCGGCTTCTTCGTCAAGACAGTGCCATCAGTATTAAAAAATGCAGTAAGTAATTATCAGGGAAGAATAAAGATGAAAAATCAGGACGGTTTTGCAATTGAAATGTATTTAGAGTGTATGCTGATGGTTGTAAGTTTTGTTGGAGAAATTATGTATTGTGTTGACACATGTATTAATGTGTGTGTGGGGGTCATAGATCTTATCGTATATGATGCCCGCCCATTTAAAGATATAAAGGCTGGGTGAACTCTGACCCAGAGCTGAGAATCAGCGGAGTTGAAAGCCAATCAGGATATCTTGAAAATAAATCGGAATGTCCACATGTTTTGAAAGAGGACATTAAAAGCAGTTCAGATGGAAAATTGTGTGATGTGAACTCAAAGGAAGGAAAAGAGTGAATCCCTTCCACAGCGACAGTGAATGAGTTCTGACTTGTACCCTGACTGTCGATGGTCACAGCTTCCTGATCCAGTGGGCTGAGAAGGATCCGCAGCGCCCATCCCAGCTGAGTGTGCTGTTGTCCGTCAGCTGCAGGCAAGGTAGGCGTGGGCAAGACTAGCTCGAAGGCTGGCCATTTAGTCCCTGCCTTAGACGTGCTTGAGCCTTTCAGGGTTGGAGAACTTGACTTTGGAAAGCTTCTAAATTTGTTCCTAGTGGGTTGATTTATTTTGTTGAGGTCAAATTAGAGCTAATGGCCCTAATGGTTTACAGTGCTCCTAAATGGTTCTTAGCACTTAGGCAGGCTGGGCTGGCCATTGTGGGCGGCTTTCCAAGTGTGGACCATATCATTTGGAGGGTATGTCTTTTGTTGAGGTTATTGTTGAGAGCACAACTTGTATGTGTAAGGCAGGTTACAAGGTAACAGCAGAATTAGTCAGACGTAATATTCAACTTTCTCCTGGTATCACATCCAGGGATGTGTTTGTTCACATGGGCCCTATGGGCATATGGTGAGTGAGCAAGGCGTCCAGCTGGGGATCCCGCAGTTGGTGATTGTTTGTCCTCTGCCACTTTGCCTAGGAGTGTGTTGTTCATGAAATGCAATAGTGCGGAAGCCTCATATTTCCTCCGGCTGTTCCTGGTTGCCAAGTAGTTGCTGTAAGAGCAGGTAACCAGGTTAAATTAATCTCAGTGCATCCCTTCCAGCCATGCTGTGGTATCTGTGAGTTCATGGCAAGGTCTCTGGCAAGGGGATTATACTCTATAAAAAACTGGCTCCCGCCTCCTGATTTCTGTGTGATTGGGAGTAGGCAGAGCAGACAGGTGTCTACAGAGGAGCTGCGTGTCTCTACTGGCCCGCAGAATGTGTGTGCACGGGGCAGTAACTTCCTAGAACTGCTGGGTGCGACTGAAAGGGGAGAGCGTTGGGAGGGTAGAGACTTTGCTCCCTCAACTAAAGTGGGGGTGCAAGGTAAAGACAGGAGCATTGGTTAACCATTTCTCCACACTTTGATAGGAAACAGAAGAAGAAGCTGCCTCCAAATGGTCTTCCTTTGGCCCAACTCTCAGAGCAGTGCCCCCTAAGTTGCAAACGTGGTTTTGAAGGCCAAGTCCAATCAAATTCTCTTAGGGTAAGATCCCATTGGTCGGCCAGGGCTGTTGAAGGTTGAATGAAGGATGGGGGCTTCGCCTTCTAGGTAACTGCTAATGGAATGGCTACTCAGTTCTTCTCAAAGCTTGGGTTCCTTTTTTCCCTCTTGTGTGCTCTGAAAATACACTTTCAGTATATTTGCGAGCTTTGCCATCCCGAAGCTTCCATACTTATTCTTCGGACCCAATGGATTTTCCCTGGAGCAGTTCAAAGAACACAGGGCTCCCTATGAGATGCCTACTTCTGTTGAGGAAAATCTCCACGCTCATCCAGCTCATCTTGAACATAGTATCACAGTCATCATGAGCGGTGCTGTTAATTTAAAAACTTGGGTCTCAAGGCAGATAGATGGCTGCGTTCGTGACCAAGAAGGAGTTAATTTCCACCGTTAATAAAACTAAGCTGGTGCATTGGGCATGATAGAACTTGGGACTTGAGCCCGGTGTAGCAGCTAAAGTCACCCTTGAGTTGTGTCAGCGGAAGTGCATTCTAGAATCGGTGTTTGACCGTGTTCAGTTAGTTGCATGGCCACCAAGTTCTCCAGAGAAGTTTTAATTACAAACCAAGGTGATGTGGTTTCTTAAATGTGTTACAACAAATGGATATTAGCCCAAGTAACCCTGAGCAGCCCCCTCCGTCAATAAAACCCCATAATTATCACATGGTGGGCTCCGAAGAGGAAATCTCAACGCCCTGAGTGTCTAGTCTGCTGTGCTTCCGGCCTCCCTTATCCTGAAGTTGGGGGCAGGGTGGGGTGTTGAAGGAGAGCCGTTTCTTCAGAGGCCTTGAGAGTGATGACACACCCAGGACAGGCTCAGCTGCTGTCCCAGGGAAGAGCATGTTAAAAGCCCGGGGGTGAGCTCTGCTTTTGGGTGGTGGGCTAGGGGTGGGAGTTTGGGGGAGAGAGGGTGGTTAAAATGGAAGACCTTGAGATGGCAAATCTTTATTAGTTTTGTAAACAGCTTTAGGAAGCGCTGGGAGCATCTTGCAGGGACCCTGCAATTATCATAATAAACAGTTTTATCATCTGCTTGGCAATCAATATTGTGGCTTATGCTGCTTTAGTATCTCAGTGGTATTGATTACCTTAACAACTGTGCTGCGGTCAGTTTCCATTAACCCCTGCTCGGCCGGCAGGGCTCGTGCCTTCTAGGGTTGGATGGAAGACTGCATGGGTGCCAGCCCAGGCAAGTGCTGGCATTTGACAGCTGGCCAGAGAGTCAAACACAGCTTTTATCTCAAGGTGCCCAACAGAAGGAAGGATTTTAAACAGAGAATCTGGAAGCTAATGTAACTTTTTGAAGGCAGTGTGTGTGTGTGTGTGTGTGTGTGTGTGTGTGTGTGTACAGTGTATAAAACAATTATAGCAGTGGGGTTTCAGCTGTGACTCAGGAATTTGAATGTTAAAGAGTGGAAATTCCGATTCTTCCCTGCCCTGGCTCCTTCCAGTGTTCTTCTCAATTCCATCTCCGTCCTCCCTGGGGGAAATGGACATGTGTGGAATTGAGTTGTGGATTGCCGCGTTTACGCCCTTCTGCAGCAGGCATTGCCGGGACCCGTCAGGCATTTGTTCTGCGATCCACTTTTTACTTTTAGAGAGAAACTTCATATTCAGGGACATCTCATTCTAGGATGCAGGTTCCTCTGGCCCAGTGAGTGTTCGAAGTGAACTGGTCGATCATAAGATGACAGAATGCTGGAGGTAGAATGTGGTGCCACTTTAGATTCTATCACTCTCACTGACTGTCTCTGGTCTGGTTAATGTTTACAGTCCCCTTTTCTCCTGATGAAACAAAGGCAATAAGGACATTTTGCTCTAGGGAGTAATTGGGATGGAGTCCCCAGACCAACCAGTAGTTAGGGATTAGATAGTAGTAAGCAGATAGTCATCCAGAAACTTTCAGGACAAGATCTGGCCAGCAGTAGGGAGTGTGTGTGTGTGTGTGTGTGTGTGTGTGTGTGTGTGGACTCTCCATGTTGTTTTTCTCTTTTAACTGCCCTATTTTGTTTTGTCTTAAATGAGGAATATATGTTTGTATGCATATGACTGTGTATGAAGTGGGGGCAGGGTGAGGTTGCATATATATCCAGTGGCTCAACTCCTTTGGCCAATTTTAGTGAAGACTGTCACAGGGGTCTTCAACATTGCAGACCCAGCAACACAGATTCTGTTCAATCTGAGCAGCACTGACCTTGAATGAGAAGCCATATCCAGGAGTCAGTTTTAAAGTTGGTGAGTTCCATGGAGTCACTGGGGAGTGGAGGTGGCGGAGGCAACAGTAATTGGACTAGGACAGTGAATTGTGCCGGCAGCTGCCGCGTTCCCGCTCTTCCTGCCAGGCTGCAGCCTGTGGCTTCCTTATCCCTCGTATCTATCCAAGAGGAGCCAGGAGTGGACGTTTATCAGATGGGGAGGAGGCCAGTAGGTATGTGATGGAGGCGAGTGCCACAGACCCAGCTGGAAGTGCAGGTAGGTACAGGGGGGTGGGATTCCTGGCCACGAGATACAAGCCCCGACAGGATAAGGGTCCGTATAAGAGAGGGACAGGAGGCCAGGCCATAGAACCTGGGCAGCGAGATATAAGGCTATAGGCTCTCTGCGGCGAGGCCCAGGGTAGTAATAGCAAGACTTGCTTTGGTATCAAGCCAGAGGCCTGAGGAGCAGGGCTGAACCCCCAGATGTCAGTGAGTAGATAGACCTGTGCAGGTGAAGGGAAGACCCACAGTAATGGTGGGTCTCCTCTATCTGGAGGGGCAGCTGGTGGCAGTGGTTCTCTACACAGGATAGGAGAGTCTGCACAGGGCCACGGCTTAAGCAAGCCTTCTGTCTTGACCCTGACCCCACCCGAAGGTCATCCTTCCCTCCCACGGGGATGTGAAGGGATCCCAGTCACTGTGTTGTATTCTGGACCCACCCACTTCTGTCCTCATTCTCTCTCTGCCTAGACTACCTTGGTTCCACCAACGGGAAAGTTTTTTTAAGTAGAATGCTCTTCCTAAAAATGTCACTTAGATCAATCAATCAGATTCATGTTGGATAGTGGTTACGAGTGTTAAGTTGACGAAAGTTTCCTTGTTTTCTGTCATGATAGGGACTGTGGCTCAAAGGTTTCTGCCATGATGGCAGAGGGTAGACGAGACCCCTCAGACCCATAGAAGAAGAAGCATTCATGATGGGAATGAAGCCAGTTCCTCAGTTTTTGGTTTTATGTGGATTTGTGCACTTTGGGTCATGATGCACTAATACTGTGGCCAAAAATCACCCTTCACTTTCCCCCACTGGTCTTAACTTGAATTCTGTGTTGATATGAGTATGACCTCATTCATGAGGCGCTCCTGGAGCTCGACCGCTTTCTACTTTCTTCTTCTCACAAAAAGCTTTTTGAGCCGAGAGTATTCCAATTGTCATCTACATGGTAGAGGACACTTCGAGGGAGTTCCGCTCTGCCTGCTCATGTCTTCTTACCTTTTGTTATGGCCAGAGATTTTTGCTTTAGCATTTGGTGCTTTACTGGGCATTTTTCCTCCAACACTCTGATCTATGGAAAATGTTAAGACTTCACTGTCTTCCATTAAGGTTCTTGGCCGTCTGCAACAACCCAGTATTTGGTGTTATTCATAATTCTGCTTTTAAAGTGTGAGCAGTGAAATATATTATTTTGGGTCTTTCATACTCAAATATTTGTCTTGCATAGTTAGAAGATGAAATGTGATTTTAAAGGGCTTGGAAAGATGATGCTCTTTGAGGAAGTAATGTCTTCATAGAGATAAGAACACTGGAGCAGAAACCCAGAGACCTATTCCTGGTCCCTGATTTGCTCCTAGCCACCTGGCGACCTTGCGAAAGAGTGACTCATAGTAGTCACTCTATGTTTGATTAATGTTTTTAAACCTGTAAAATCTGAATTATGATTCCCATTCTGTCCACTTAACAAGACAAGATTGGAGGTCAAATGAGAAATGAATATAAGGGTTTGAAATGTATAAACCACTGTGTAAATCAAAGGAGCATTGTTACTTGTTCCTGGGAAAGTTGGTGCTGGGTGTGACTGTTTTGTTGGTTCAAATACTAATGCTACTTTGAAAAAGTCCATTGCAAAGAGTATTTCCCAGGAGCCCACAGTGTGGCAATGGGTGTGCGGGGACCCACGTACCTTTGGGCTGTCCTATGGAGTAGATGAGCACAGGAGAACCAGCCCAATGGGACCCAGCTCAATTCAGACTTTACAAAGCAATTACGGTGACTTATAAAACATTCATGCTGAGCTGAAAGACAATCAGCTCAAAAACAATGGTTGGTAAACATAGCCTTATTTTGTAAATTCTCTGGAAGTGCTTTAAATCATTTTTTAACCCATTAAATCAACATACAGAGGCTTTTATCAGTGGATGTGTTTCTCTTAATCAGAGTTAGTTTGGCTCCAAGCTCTAAATCAAGCTCTTACGTAACCTTAGGCTGTCCGTTGGGCTCAGTTTTGCTCAGTAATGCTAGTGCAAGTTGGAATGTGTCGGGTACTGGGCCCAGAATGTGATGTAGATAGTCTTTCTGTGGTAATGTTAGCAGTATGGTGGCGCTTGGTACCCTCCAAAGGGAGGAGTAGGACTGAGATAGATCAGCAGATGGAGAGTTTTGAAAGCAAGATTTAGAGATATCTGGGGCCTAACGGACTTCTTAAGAAGTCCTTCAGCTCTTCCAAGGCAAGGAAAACCTGTATTTCTTTAATAAAAAAAAAAGGCTTAGTTTGCCATGAATATGTCAACTCAAGGCTGAAAAGCTTGGCTCTGGCCAGTGCTGTTCTCTTTTCAGAAAATTCTTCTGAACTGGGTAAAGATAGAGCTTTCTTTTCTTTTTTCTTCTTTTTTTTTAAGAAAAACATTTTATTATGTAAAAATAGAATAAAATGAGAGATCCCATCACCTAGACTTAGCAATTCACTTTTTGTCCAATTTGTTTAATCTTTCTGTTCATGGGCTTTGATTGTAAAGCCAAATCATGATGCTTCATCATTTTCTTAGGTGATGATAATATTACCTTTATATAATGAAATTAACAAATTCTTAACATCATCAAATCCCAAATAGCTATTCAGACTTATCTGATGGTCCCCAGAATGGCTTTTGACAGTTGGTTTGTTAGAATTCGTATCCAGATGAGGTCTACATTGTGCATTTAGTTGTTTGGTTCATAGGTCTCTTCATCTAGAACAGCACCCTAATTTCAGCCTCCGTGTGTGCACCCCCACACCCAGCCAGCCCATGGATTTGAAGGATAGTGGGGAATAGCCTCATGTAGTAGAAAAATGACTGTTAGTGTGGTGTGAAGATCCCCAGGTCCTCTTGCTAGCTCTGTCACTGACCAGCTGTCTGACCTTGGGCAAACCGCCAACACCCTCTGGGGTCATTATTCTTGTCCATCAAAGGAGGCAGTGAGACTGGATGGCTTCAGACTCAAGCATTCTCGTTACGACCTCCCCGAGGAGATCAGGGACATAGGGTTGCGGGCACTGCCAGCTTTCAGTCCTCATCCCAATTTTTGCAATTGAGAATTCATTGGTACTAAATACTCCTGAGCAATTGGATCCTTCTTTTTCTCTTGGACATTGTGAATAGTGTGCTTAAAACAAGGTTATTATGTTTTTCTTCTGGACTTTCAGAACCAAATTTATGGCTCATTTTGTGGGTTATTACTGTATGCATTTTAAGCTTCATTTTTGGCTCAAATTTACTTCCACTCTTGTTTTTTTTTTTCCTTCTTTTGCCCTGGCCTCAATTTGTGCTATGATGTTGTATTTCATATTCTTGTAAGGAGTATAAATAAATGGCTGTGTGCTGGGTATTCTTATGTGACCTAGTCTGTAAGCTCATGGAGAGCAGGGTCCCTGTCTCATGTATTCTCTGCTTTGTTTGAGCCACAGCTTAGGTGCTGAATAAAAGCTTACTGGTAGATTTTGGTTTGATATATTGTCATCAATATATGCATTTTAAATTTTCCATTTGAAGAGCTGTTTGTTTCACTATTCATTTTGTGCCTGAGGCCTGATTCTTCTCTAATGTCACCTTTTATATGGCAGAAGGGTCTAAGAAAGTCTGGTGAGCAACCTGGCTAGTGATTTTTTTTTTTTTTCTTATAGGCCTTTGGTGAGTGAAGCGATATTTGCGGGCAAACAGTTGGTGGGAGTAGATCTTAACTGCCAAAGACAGTAGCCATTCTGTGATTCTGAAGAGTTCACCTCTGGTTCCAGCCTTGGATACAAAGAGCCGTGTTGTTGGAATATTTAAGATGATGGAGATGGATGAATCGGAGTCTGTCATTTGCTCTATCTGCAGAAGAGTAAACTAGACAATCAGATGTCTTCTCTCATGACTCAAGTGTGAGTGAGCAAGCTGTCTCCTTGACCTTCACTCCGCCATCCTTTGCAGTTCATGAGAGTCTGGCTACCTCTCACTAAGGCATTGGTCCCAACTGGCTCTCTTTCTTATGTCCCAGGACCCCTGACCCCTCGATTGCCCAGAAGAGAGAGGGATGATCTTCCTGAGTGTTGGGGGAGTGGGGGGGTTCTGGGTGTGGCAGGGAAGTTGAGGCTCATGTCTTGCAAGTTTTCTTCTAATGGAATTTCCCATCACTTACTGCCCTGCTGATTTCTGATCAATGAAAATGAAATTGCATCACCTCCTCAGAGGCTCCACGTACGCCCGCTGCTTCCAGCTGTGTCAGTTCCGGTAAAATAATCTCATCAGGCGTGCGAGAGGGTAATAGGAAATAAAAATAAAAACCCACAATTAGCAAGAGGCCTTGCAGCTGAGTAACACTTTCCATCCCGGAGACGGAAAAGGATGGGGAACGAATGCTTAGGAAAGATTCCCTTAAAAAAAAAAAAGAGAGAGAGAGAAAAGTGAGGAAGTTCCTGGGCCTTTTCTTCTCCCTTCTTTTTTCCCTCACTTCCCTTAAATTCCTCCTACCCCCTATGTATGGATGGTTTAAAACTGCAGTTCTTTTCCTTTTCTGCCCTACTTTAGGGGTTAGTAAAATTTCCGTGTGATAGGCACGTGTTGGAGTGGCATTTGTTTTTCTTCTGAGTACCCTGAAGATAGACACCAAATGAATTGTAGAAATTTTAGCTTCTTCCACTGACCTGTGATAAAGAGCCAGATGGTGTGTGTGTGTGTGTTGGGGGGGGTGTGGAACAACTTGAGACGAGTTAAGTTTGGTGAATAGATTCCTCAGAGCTAGTTCATTTTAATTCCTAGACTTTATGCTTCAATTATCAATCCATGAAGAACAAGATTCCCCCCTCTGCATTATTCCCCGTAACTCCCAGTACCCTGTCATGAACACGAGGCTCTATGAAAAGGCATTGTTTGGGCCGAGTCACTTCCCTGTGGAGTGCAGTGAACGTGGGGACACACCAAACTCAGACCCTCCTTGTGTATGGAGCCGGGAAAGTCACTGGGTCCAGCCTAAAGAGACACTGAGGCCAAAGAAACCAGGATGGGGAATACAAAGGGCAGGGGAGGATGTGGGAAACCTGTTGGATCACCTGAGAGGAACAACCAGTGAGAAGGAAATCCTGTCATCTCTTGTGAACTTGTCAGCATCACATCAGAAGAAAGGCTTATGTGTAGGCCAGAGGTCCAGTGGTTCTGGCCGTTTCTCAGGTTGTGTGTGGGACAACATGCACTCCATCCCGGGCCGTGGTGGTGGGCAGGGCATCCTAGGCTGTTGAGAAATGGTCATTGTTAAACATCCCTAGTGTTCCTTAAATTGGTCACTCGCATGTGGATTGAGGGTGAGACTCTGAGAGGGTTTAGCACAGCTAGGGGACGTAGTGGGACGAACCAAAGTGTGAGGGCGGCAGTGTCCTTAGCGCCATAGGGTTTCAGGGCAGTTTCTCAACCTGCCAAACCACCATGTGTTGCAATCGTTGAACTGTGTTTTTAAATGCAGTGGACGTCAGAAGTCATCACTGACCATATCTGGTTAATAGAAGGACAGATTCTGTCAAGAAAGCAGTAAGACTCTGGAAAGGGGAACGATCCTCTGGATAATTATGTTGATACAGTGAATCCATTGGTCACCTGAAGTGCTGAGTCTGTTCCTACCAGTGCCCTGATGGTTGCCATCCAGGCTCTTACTTTGCATGTCTGGATTCTAATGAGAGCAAGCTAGCAGGAGTCTGTACTGATAGGAGGGGTGCCTTTTATATTGTGGGCTCTCAATAAGTACTTGTGTGAATGAATAAAAATCATTAGGGTAACCAGTGAGTTTTTGGCTAAGCGTTATGCCCAGGAGCTTAAAGCTAAGAACAGTGGGGCCAAAGCCCCAGAAGCCTTGTTATTATGTGACCTAAGGAATGG